>NC_139940.1:1285143-1287643 GCF_963454915.1 Gymnoscopelus microlampas
TGCTTGGATTGGAGATAGTTTGATGTAGGTTTCATAAAATACCCTGCATTTCCTACAGGTGTGTGTAGTGCTGTGTTCAGTGTGACAGAGTGTGCTCAGGTCTGAATCATGTAGGCTTGGGCTTGCCTGGCCCTGCCTGTTAACATCGGCTCTGCAACTGAGCTGAAGAAGACCATCTGTCTGGAGGTGACTTGAAGTACTGTACTTAAGTACACATTTGAGGAATTTTGACTTTACTGGAGTATTTTCAATTTGCAGTCTAGGCCACAACATCTCAGAGGCAAATATTGTACTTTTTACTCCACTATAATTATTTGAAAACTTGAGTTACTAGTTACTTTGTAGATTTTCATTATTACAAAACATGCATTAAACACTTTACCCCATACTTTGGCTATTTGAAAATAGCAGACCTACAAGCTTTCGTTGTGAGCTTGTAGATCGGCTATTTTCAAAATACTTTTTAACATTTTGAAGACTTGTGTAATGGGACATTTTGTATAATGAGTACTTTTACTTGGTTACTTAGTTATGGTAAGTGTAGCCGTGTTTGTGCGCATAGCGTCTCTCACAGTAAAATCCTCAGTGTTCATTATCCAGACCAGTTGTAATTGTGAGTGTGCAAATAGAACCATGCTTTCATTTGTACAGTCATTAAGAAGGTGAGAATAAGCCACCACACAATACAATACATGTCCTTTCCTTTGTTGACAGTGGGATAATATGAACATCATATGCAAATTAGCCATGAGGTGGTCTTAGAATGTCAACAAACAGCACATGTTTCCACGCCGACCCAAATAGACTACCCAAACAAAATAGTGGAGCACTTGGCTTGGGCCTGCACGTTTAATTATATTCATCTAGATCTACCTATCTGTGTTGCATTTTTACTGCTGTTGATGATATGACCTCAGCACGGGGACTGATGGTTATCTTAAATGATAATAACGGGTTCATAAATGACGTATTGATTACGTGAATCAGCTGTGTCGGGAGGTATCTAAAACATTTAGGACAGGTGGTAATAATGGATGCGTACATTTACATTAGCCTACTTAGAACTATGGACTCCACAAAGCGATACGAGGCCACTTCTTAACGTCATCATGCATGATGTGTTAAGCATGTGTACTAGAGTGCCCCACACGAAGCACTCTAGTTTAAGCCATTCATTTAGTTTGGTTCGGTTGTAATGACAGCCACGCACAGCACACGTTGTCCCTGAGCTCATTGTGACGTTAAGAAAAGCCGAGTCTTAATAACAAACGTTCTTGGAGTCAGAATCGCTATGCGACCTGTGATGCTGCAGCTACGTTCTGCTGGCAAATGTAAACACACTGAGCTGCTACTTTCTACTTCCGGTCCCTCCGCAGGATGTTTCCCACACATCAGGAAACTACCCACGGAAACAGGTGGATAGGCAAACATCCAGCGAAAATAGCAGATTGACAAGCGACAACTCGTCATACTCTTAGATGTGTTATTTTCACTATTTGAGGCACACTGGATTAATAAAGGGTTGAAGTGTTTGTTTTTTTTAAACTCACGGTTGGACGGGTCGAAGGCGCTGTACTCGGCCCTGAACCCTTTATCTGTGAAAGCTTCGTCTGAGTGGAACTTCACCTCCAACATGTTAGACTGACTGGTGACCGCTAGAGAGGACAGCTCACCACAGTACCTAGAGAGAGAGAGAGAGAGAGAGAGAGAGGTCAACATGTTAGACTGACTGGTGACCGCTAGAGAGGACAGCTCACCACAGTACCTAGAGAGAGAGAGAGAGAGAGAGAGAGAGGTCAACATGTTAGACTGACTGGTGACCGCTAGAGAGGACAGCTCACCACAGTACCTAGAGAGAGAGAGAGAGAGAGAGAGAGAGGTCAACATGTTAGACTGACTGGTGACCGCTAGAGAGGACAGCTCACCACAGTACCTAGAGAGAGAGAGAGAGAGAGAGAGAGAGGTCAACATGTTAGACTGACTGGTGACCGCTAGAGAGGACAGCTCACCACAGTACCTAGAGAGAGAGAGAGAGAGAGAGAGAGAGAGAGAGAGGTCAACATGTTGGTCTGACTAGTGACCGCTAGAGCATTGGTTCTCAAAGTGGGGTCCGGGGACCCCCAGGGGTACTTGATGGGGTTCCAGGGGGTCCCCAGCTAAATGATGGACAGGAACCAAATGGACCCATACGGGTCTGTAACTCTGAGAGTGTACAAATGGGTCCATTTGGTTCCATTGTCCACTCTCAGAGTTAGATTAACATTGATTTTATAATATAAATTCGGGTCCCAGAGGTATAAATGCCATTAAATGGGGTCCGTAGCCTAATGCATGTCAAACTGGGGGTCCTTGACATTAAAATGGTTGAGAATCACTGCTAGAAAGCCGTATAAATCTTCTCTTATTTGGGTCCATGGCTTATCTTTTGAAATGGGGGTCCGAGGGCTAATAAGTGTCAATTTGGGGGTCCTTGACATGAAAAAGTTTGAGAACCACTGCG
>NC_139940.1:1292643-1297643 GCF_963454915.1 Gymnoscopelus microlampas
GGGGTAGAGAGGGGAGAGGAGAGGGAGGTGGGGTAGAGAGGGGAGAGGAGAGGGAGGTGGGGTAGAGAGGGGAGAGGAGAGGGAGGTGGGGTAGAGAGGGGAGAGGAGAGGGAGGTGGGGTAGAGAGGGGAGAGGAGAGGGAGGTGGGGTAGAGAGGGGAGAGGAGAGGGAGGTGGGGTAGAGAGGGGAGAGGAAGGTGGGGGAGGGGAAGGGGGGTGCAGCTTATATATTGACATTTTGGCCAAAGCTCTGACAACCGATCAACTGCAGGTCAGATCAATGGATACAGAACAGAGATATTTAAATCCACGTTTCCAGTAGGATTGACCTTATAGTTGTTCTACTAACTAACTAGACCCTCCAGAAAAAACACCTGCTAGAATCCTTCATTATGCTCTGAAATATGAAATATGAAATATGCAGGTTTTTATGTCATTTAATGGGGTGAAATGTGCAGGAAGTTGCTAAATAAGGTCATAGCGCTATGAGCTCGTATATCTGTTATTTTTGAATAGCCAGAGTATAAAATAATGGTTTAAGTGGTTACACAGATGAAACAGATTAAAGCAGTGGTTCTCAAACTTTTTCATGTCAAGGACCCCCAAAATGATATGTATTTGGCCGCGGACCCCATCTCAAAATATGTTGTTCCAGGGACCCCTAGAAGCAAAGATTTGAGTTACAAACGTTGGCTTTAAAAAATATATATTCAAAGATTTGCAAAAAACCCCCACAATTTTTCAAAAATAGCAGATCTACAAGCTCATAGCGCGGCACTCGGTGCCGCGCTATGAGCTTGTATATCTGATATTTTTGAATAGCCAAAGTATAAAAGGTCATAATTATTGTGTTGCTATATTAACACATTTTGCTGGGTACCCCCTGGAACCCCCTCAAGTACCCCTGGGGGTCCCCGGACCCCACTTTGAGAACCATGGGATTAAAGAGTAGGAGGTCTGTGAGCTCTGTTACCTGACAGGGCTTTGTCTGTGTGACACCTGTCAGTCAGGGTTCTGGAATATCTCCCAACCAATCAGATCTCTGAATGAATTTCACAAATTCCAATTAGGGTTCAGATCCAAAACATATCGGAACCAATCGGATCGCAGAACTAATTGGGTGGGGGGGGGGGGGGGTCTTACCTTGATGGTCCACTTGCAGTCCACTGCGGGGGGGTAGAAGGAGGGGTGGTGGGGGGAGGTGAAGTTGCCCGCGGCCGCCGTCAGCTCGCCTCCGCACGTTTTGGCTGAATGGAAGAAAAACACAAGTCAGGTTGAAGTGGGGGGAGTTAATTCATACTATACGCAGTATGACAATCCTACGGGTTAGGGGCGGAGCCAGTCAGGATAAAGGATCTACGTCCTCCCGGTGGGGGCTCCTCACTTTTCTCAATACAAGACCATACCCGGTCGATGCATCCGTGGGGGGATATGCGCACATGATCTGGCAACCCGGTAGGCGACATTGTTTGACACATAAACGCTAATAAGAAGCTGAGATTTGTTGAAATAGAAAAACGGGCTTCAAAGTTAAGTTCAGATGGTAATGGTCAATGGCTGTGTGCAAAATCAGAGCAATTGGTCCAGCCACTGAGGAGAACCGGGTAGCTTCACTCACCACTACAGACACCTACCACTACAGACAGACAGACAGACAGACAGACAGACAGACAGACAGACAGACAGAGGTTACTAGAATTATAGTAGGATTATATAAGACTTATATTGATAATTATATCAAAAAATATAATGTGTAAACATTCTGTGAAAGTATCACATTATCATCTCAATATGAATACAGAATATATGACATTTGATTTGATCCATATTATCACCCACTGACATACTCAAATATATGATTAAATAACATTGTTCTGAAGAATGAATTATCCATCCATTTGGCCAATCCATTCAACTTCATAATTCAGAGGTTCTCAAAGTGCACACGTGTGTGTGTGTGTGTGTGTGTGTGTGTGTGTGTGTGTGTGCGTGCGTGCGTGCGTGCGTGCGTGCGTGCGTGCGTGCGTGCGTGCGTGCGTGCGTATGTCAGACCTGAAGAAATGTCGATGAGCTTGTAGACGGCGTTGAACCCCGGCCTCTGGGTGGCGCTGTCTGTGATCAGGTTGACCAGCATGATGTTACTGGAGGAGACCACCTGTAGAGGGTTACTGGGAGGAGTCTGACCACACTTCCTGTTAGAGAAAACACATTGACATGGTTCAGTTCATTGGTGTGGGGTCCACACAGCTAAACTAGTTAATGAAGCGTGTGCTACGTCAGGGGCCCCTTGGGGCCACAGGCACACTGTTGCTCCAATCCACAACCTAACTTACACAAACCCTGTTCAGGGGTCTGTCATGTCATGAGTATAGTTACATCATACAGGGGTCTGTCATGAGTATAGTTACATCATACAGGGGTCTGTCATGAGTATAGTTACATCATACAGGGGTCTGTCATGAGTATAGTTACATCATACAGGGGTCTGTCATGAGTATAGTTACATCATACAGGGGTCTGTCATGAGTATAGTTACATCATACAGGGGTCTGTCATGAGCATATAGTCACACTAACAAACCTAACCTGCACACGTATGGGGCTCTAGTGCAGTCCAATTATGTGTTGGGAGAACTTTTTCACTTTACAGCCGTGCTATGAGCTTGTAGATTTGTGCAAGTCCAAATTTGTGCAAATCTTTGAATATATATATATTTATTTTCTATTTTTTTTGCAAACATTTGGCTATTTTAGAAGAAAACAAATATAATAATTGAAAATCTTTCAATATATAATCTTTTTATGTAAACATTTTTAAATCAAATCTTTGCTTCTACGGGGGGTGAACAAAGTATTTTGAGATGGGGGTCCACGGCCAAATACATATCATTTTGGGTGGTCTTTGACATGAAAAAAGCAACAACAACAAAAAAAACCTGTTGGAAGACATTTGTAGAATGTCCCCCAGAAGTAAAGATTTGAGTTACAAATGTTTGCTTTAAAAAAAAATATATATAATCAAAGATTTGCGTTTTCCAAAAAATAAAATAGCAGATATACAAGCTCATAGCGCGGTACTCGGTGCCGCGCTATGAGCTTGTATATCTGCTATTTTTGAATAGCCCAAATACATCTTAAAATGACACACAGTAGGCGTTCCCGGTCTTAATGCCCTCAGGACACCAAAGTTACAGTTTTAAAGTCGTTTTTTTAACGTGTGAGTTTCCAAAGTCAAACATTAGACCCATTATTATGCTTCTCTTTCTAAACCAGGCTGGAGCCACGGCGGTGTGAATGACACCACAGGGCCACCATACATCTCATAACGTCATCATAAAGACCATGTCACCTTGGAGCCCGCTGACGGGCTCCACGGGGCGTTTGGAGCTCTGTTATCCCATAAAGACCGGGGGGGGGGGGACGCATAATGTGTAATTTTAAAAGGTTTTAGCAAGAACCATTATGTTATACTTTGGGCTATTCAACAATAACAGATCTACAAGCTCGTAGCGTGACACCGAGTGCCGTGCTACGAGCTTGTAGATCTGCTTCTTTTTTTTTTCTGCAAAAAAAAAAATCTGCATGTATATTCTTTTTTTATTTTTTGTTTGATTTTGTAACCCTTATTTTTCACCCGAGGCCAATTTTCTAAGTGATCCTGGGCGCTACACTCCCCTCACCAGCCTAGGGAGCCCAGGGCCGAGCTCATGGCTCCTTCAATGCATGAGAGCCAACTGACCTTCTTGTCACCTGACAGGAGGAGAGTTTCTCTGGTTGGATGTAGCGCGTGGAAGGAACACGTTATTCCAACCAGTTCCCTTCCCCTCCATATGTTGTTCCAGGGACCCCCCCCCCCAGGAGCAAACATTGAAGTTAAAAATGATCGCTTAAAAAAATAATATAATATATTCAAAGATTCAAATTTTCATGATTTTTCAAAAAAATAGCAGATCTACAAGCTCATAGCGCGGCACTCGGTGCCGCGCTATGAGCTTGTAGATCTGCTATTTTTTGATTAGCCCAAAGAAACCTTAAAATGACACACAGATGTGTTCCTGGTCTTAATGGGTTATGTAACACCTAGCAGCAGACTGTTTGGCCCTGAGACTCACAGACAGAACATTAGGCCTTGAAGACACAACACTGTGAAACCCTCAGTGTTAGAATGATGCCTTCTGTAACACCGGGGGTGTACACACTGTAACCAAATGGACCCCCCTCCTCCCACCCCCCCACGTAGATGAAGTGTGGGGACACTGACACACAGTGGTGAAGCAGCAGGCTGGGTGGGGTGGGTGGGGGTCCCTGATGGATAGGAGAAGAGGGGTCCATTTGAAGACCACTCCATCTCACCGAGGTAACGATGAAACGGAAGAAGCCGCGCGCGCGTGTGTGTGTGTGTGTGTGTGTGTGTGTGTGTGTGTGTGTGTGTGTGTGTGTGTGTGTGTGTGTGTGTGTGTGTGTGTGTGTGTGTGTGTGTGTGTGTGTGTGTGTGTGTTCACACATCCAGCAAGGCGTTTGAGGTGGAAGAAGCCTGACAACAAGGATCACATGACTACCTACCACCTTCCTGTCCGACCGTCCATGTGACCAACACACACACACACACACACACACACACACACACACACACACACACACGCGATGCTGCAGCAATAACATACATAAAGCGGCACTATGTAACTAAAGTGGTTGAAACAGTCCATCCATCCATCCATCCATCCATCATGGATCATCATAGATGTATTTTATCTATGTTGACATTTGCATATCTATGATGGTCTTGGTCTTTACCCCACCAATAGTCACTGGACATCCGCCCGTAAAGTCTGTATTTCTCTGATCATGAACAAATGCTAAATATAAGGTTCTTACCCGGTTGCCCCAGATGTTAACTTGGCATTCGGCATCTTAGTGCACTGTATTAGTCTGTATTGTTCAATAGAGATGTGTTTTAATCCTGTCTGTGGCCGAGCGCCATTTTTCCCCCCTCGCTTACTTC
>NC_139940.1:1302643-1317643 GCF_963454915.1 Gymnoscopelus microlampas
AGCATTGCTGGGCTTGCGCGCATTTTAAGCAGGAATATAGGCTCGAAATCAAACCTACCCACTGTTTATGCAGCGTTTCACTTGATGTTGAATATCAACTAGTCAACTGGTGTCTAGTCTACCGTATTGACAGCAGAGGAAACGTTGAAATCAGCGTGCGCAGGGCAGGCACGGGGCATCACGGCCACTTGCGTTTTATTTTGTCCATTATTGTTACATTCAGTGCGTCACATATTGGTTCACAACGGGACGATGGGACCCTGCCCTGGTCGGCAACGCGGCAAGTAACTTGGCTAATTATAATAGTAATTCCTCCGCGCTGTAGATGGGCCTTTCTACCAATTAGTATTCATTTCTAACAAAAAAAACAAAAAAACAGGATCCCGGGAACCGGAGTCAGTTCCCGGGATTGTAAATAACCTCGGGATTCCCGGGATTCCTGTATCCCGGGAATCCCGGTGTTAAACCCTAGTAGTTACCTTGCCATGATGTAACTCCAAAGGTGGACAAGTAATCGAAAATAATTGCTCCATTGATTAGAAATTGATAATTCAAAATATGCTCTTCATTGACTTATATCGTATGGTAAAACAGCTCTCAAAGTCACTCTTTTAGCACGTAAACGAATGCAAACAAAGTTGATTCAGACAATATAGAACATCACCAAACCCAGTGCTGTTTGTTTTTTAAAATAAAAATGTCAACTTCTTGTTGATTTTGCCATTTTTATTAAGAACAAAACCTGGACTGGATCCTCGGATCCGGATCTTCAAATAGTAAAATCAACAGGAAGTTCAAATTTGTATTAAAAAAACAAACAGTACTGGGTTTGATGATGTTCTATATTGTCTGAATACATTTTGTTTGTGTTCATTTACGTGCTAAAAGAGTGACTTTGAGAGCTGTTTTACCGTACAATGTAGGTCAATGAGGAGCATATTTTGAATTATCAATTTCTAATCAATGGAGCAATTATTTTTTATTTCTCTTCCACCTTTGGAGTTACATCATGGCAAGGTAACTACACAACCCAAACCTCTACCAAAGTGGTCTTGCCCTTTAAGTACAGTACTTGAGTAAATAAGTTACTTTACGCCACTGCAATCTTATACAATATATAGCGGGGGGGGGGGGGTCCCTGCTTCATCTGTCTCTCAGCTAAGGGGGTCCTTGGCCTGGTAAAAAAACAACAGTGAAGGACCCCTGGTCTGGACTCACGTGAAGCGGTGACCTCACTGATGCGTATCTCCTGGCGGCTCCTCTTGCCCTGCATACGCAGACCGCTCCACAACACCTCCTGGACACGCTCCTCTGAGAACTCTGGAAGGACCTCCAGGTCGTCTGCTGGGACGTCGAACTGGGTCCAATGGTACGCCACCACGCCCTCACTGGACAGGAGGGACAACACGGGTCGATTTAGGTTTTAAACCCATTAAGACCTGGGACGCATCTGTGTCATTTTTAGGTTTGAGCTAAAAAGGCATTATTTTACACTTTGGGCTATTCAAAAATAGCAGATCTACAAGCTCATAGCGCGGCACCGAGTGCCGCGCTATGAGCTTGTAGATCTGCTATTTTTGAAAAATCGAGAAAACACGTGGAAATCTTTGAATATATATATATTTTTAAAGCGAACATTTTTAACTCAAATCTTTGCTTCTGGGGGGGTCCCTGGAACAAAATATTTTGATGGGGGTCCGCGGCCAAATACATATAATTTGGGGGGTGGCCTAGACATGAAAAAGATTGAGCACCACTGATATAGAAACATATGTTTTTCAGAATACTGTTGAGATTTAGGAGACATGTAGAATCGGCTTCTGATTCTACAAATGCCTTCTAATCTAAAAACTTTTTGAATGGGTTAAGTTGGTGCAATTATGGATTTTCACATCCTCCTATAATTTGAGTAACCTCTGTCCGTTTGTCTGTAGTGGTGTAGTGGTGAATGTAGTGGTGAAGCTACCCGGTTCTCCTCAGTGGCTGGAGCAATTGCTCTGATTTTGCACACAGCCATTGACCATTACCATCTCAACTTAACTGTGAAGCCGTTTTTCAATTTCATCAAATCTCAGCTTCTTATTAGCATTTATGTGTGAAAGAATGTCGCCTCCCGGGTTGCCAGATCATGTGCGCATATCCCCCCACGGATGCGTCGACCGGGTATGGTCTAGTAATTAATTAATTGATTGATTGATTTGAACAGGATATAACCCACGAATCATACATCGTCGTGGTGGAATGTCCAAACTGTTTTGTTTTTCTACACGTCAAAATGTCAGCGTTTGGTCAAAATGTGGCGTTTTGTGAGACTGTTTGATGATTGGTCCTTGGTCTGAAGGACAGCCAATGAGATGACAAAGCCTTTTGTCCCATCGCTGGGAGGAGGGCAAGCGTCATATCTCCCAGAACCAGTAGGTGGCGGTATGATGTTGCTACATAGTATTGCCACGGCTGCCAAAATCAATCAAGTAAATCTCAATGAATGTAGGATCTCACTCAACAACAGACAGGGTTCATGCATTAATGTCACTGTGACTGTCATTTACTTATGTCACCGTTTTGTTTTAGTTTTTCCTTTCAGAAAATGGAGATATGACTGATATTGAATAAATGAAAAGTATTAACAAGAACTTGTGATCTCTTCAGGAAACACACTACCCTTCCTCTTAGCCTGACTTACTTGTTGTCAAATAGTTGTATGAGCTCTTGTTTTATTGGATCTTGTTTATTCAATATACTTATTTGTTTTATCTCTTACTCATTTGATTTTGCTATTTTGTCTCATCTGTAAGAAAGTAGTTAGCAGATATATGTCACTTTTACCTTAGCACCAGGTATACTCTTAGTTGCTTGTTTTAGAAGAGAATGCACTTCAGACTTCTGGTGATTAGTAGTTTTGTTCCCTACCTATGTTGAATGCACTTATTGTAAGTCTCTTTGGATAAAAGTGTCTGCTAAATGACTGTAATGTAATGCAATGCAATGTAATGTAATGTAATGTAATGTAATGTGACTAAATCATAACTACATCGGATCCATTGGAACAGGTTCTTTATTTATTACATTTCCTGTAACAGTTGTTGTGGACGTAAGGCTTCGTCCTGACAGACAGAGACCATGTTGAAGCTGCATTGAAACCTTGTGAACATTCACAGGCATTTATTCAGGTCAGGGCAGGATGTTCACAGGCCGGCCAGCCGGAATGCCCCCCCCACTTTGACCTTCTGACCCCATAAAACAAGCTGCCCTGAGGCCACACACACACTCATTACACTGTTCTTCTCTTTACTGTCAAAACTGTTTGGTTTGGTTTTATCTCAACCCCCCCTGCCTCCCTGTCCTCTAACCCATTGGTTCTCAAAGTGGGGTTGTTGAGGGATTTCCAGGGGGTCCCCAGCTAAATGATGGATAGTTAGGAACCAAATGGACCCTTATGGGTCTGTAACTCTGAGAGTGTACACATGGAACCAAATGGAACCAAATGGACCCCTCAGGGTCCATTTGGTTCCATTTGTACACTCTCAGAGTTCAATTAACATTGATTTTACAATAAATTGGGTTCCCAAAGATAGAAATGCCATTAAATAGGGGTCCGTAGTCCTAATGCATGTCAAACTGGGGGTCCTTGAAATTAAAATGGTTGAGAATCACTGGTAGAACCATAAAAATCTTCTCTTATGGGGGTCCCTGGCATATATTTTCAAATGGGGGTCCGCGGGCTAGTAGGTGTCAAGTTGGGGGTCAATTTGGCAGTAGGTCTTGTATATCTACCTGAATGCAGTGACCACAGGTCTTGTATATCTACCTGAATGCAGTGACCACAGGTCTTGTATATCTACCTGAATGCAGTGACCACAGGTCTTGTATATCTACCTGAATGCAGTGACCACAGGTCTTGTATATCTACCTGAATGCAGTGACCACAGGTCTTGTATATCTACCTGAATGCAGTGATCACAGACTTGGTGTAGTATTTAGCCAGGAAAGGATCCTTCTTGTAGTTTTTCTCCAACTGGAATCAGAAGAGAAACAGAAATGATATGATTTATAATATATTATTATTATATTAAATGAGTCCAGTGTTAACCCATTCAATCCGGGAACACATCTGTGTTTAAAAGATATCAGATCTACAAGCTATGAGCTTGTAGATCTGATATTTTTGTTATATATTTTTGTGCAAATCTTTGAATATACATTTTCTAAAGCGATGTACTGTATGCATGTGGTTCTGACTTTGAGTTACAAATGTTCGATATGTTTGCTTTTATGAGAGAATCTCTTACGTTTCTCCCGCGTTTGTTAACAAAGAGTGGGGGGGATTTGGAAAGTCTGTGATAGTTCCGGATCAGACTGTAGCAATATGCCAATGTTTCTTAAAGACTGACCGGATGTGATGGGAATGTGGGGAATAAGTAGTGATACAAGTTATTTAGTAGTAAATCAGATATGGGTTTCTCTAAAGCTGAATGAAACCCTTGCTCAAGCCATTCTGTCGGGTTGAACAAATGGTAGTTTCATCTCACTGGATTTATTCGCGTAGTCATCTGTTGTGTGACATATTCTTCATAGTCTGTAAAATTGGCTTTTTGGCAGACCTTTTTTGAGGGTAGTGGGGTGTGCGCTCTTGGCCAACAATAATGTGTTCCTGTCTGTGTATCTTGTATGACAATAGCCCCTCCTTTATCTGCAGGCTTAATTACAATATCTTTGTCATTTGCCAAAGTGTCTAATGTTAACCTTTCTTCTTTGGACAAAGTGTATGAAATGCGACTTGGCTTCACATGCTCAGCAATCCTGCAAAAGGTATTTATAGAGGGATTAGTCACCAAGGGACAGAAAGTGCTCTTTGGTTTGTAAATGAGTGGTGGGTATGGTGGTGTTGGCAGAGTCTGTGTTTTTAGAGAAACAAAATGTCCCAATTTGATTTGCTTAAAGCATTTGAACAAATCCACCTTTAAACCAAAGATGTTCACATCACTGGCAGGTACAAAAGACAGTCCCTTAGAAAGAAGAGACAACTGAGTGTCTGTGAGTTCTTTGGATGATATATTAATTACCGTTTCCTAATTTAGTCGACTAAAAACTATGACGAAAAATGTTAGTCGACTTCCTCTTTTCACATTTTAGTCGACTAAATCAACTAAAACATTTCAGGTCATTAAAATATGAAAAAACTCTAAATTGATTTTTTTATCTAGGACTATAAAAGTACATCAAAATTAACACTTAATATCTCATATATTTACATATATTTCATATACAAAGATATTGACAGAATGTTATCAGTACAGAACAGCTGTAGGTGTTAGACAGAGAACAACTTGTGAATATTAAATTGTGTACTTTTACTGTAGGGAGCTGATATTCAAATAAACCCAGCAATATGCATACTGTAGCAAAGTTATGACTACCCGTATTTTCCGCACTATAAGGTGCATCTGAGTATAAGGCGCACCTTCAATTAATGTATTATTTTCATATATAGGGCGCATCGGATTATAAGGCGCATCCGCACTATAAGGCACTGACGGTGCGCCTTATAGTGCGGAAAATACGGTATATATTTATATACTCCCACTAGTACAAAGTAAAGAATATCTGCTGTTTTCGGCTAATGTTCCTCAGAATAGAGATGCTGGGGTTCAAGTGGTTAATGTAAAAACATATCTCCTATCACACAAAGATCTGGCAACATTCAAAAGCGTTATAAGGAGAGTGATGGTAAATATGATCATTTTTAACAGCCAATTATTCAATACAACACTGAACAAATATGTGCATTTCAATATGAGGTATGACGCTCTGGAATAATCTTGATAAAAATATTAAAGTTTGCAATAATATTAAACAGTTCAAGCACTGCTAAAAGCTAAACAATGGACAGTTGATTTTATATTGACTATAATTCTTTACTTTAAGTGATGTATTTTTTATCATTACTTTTATTATGATTGCTTTACATTTATGTTAACATTTTCAGGGTGTATAAACTCCATTTCTGTATGATAACATACTGTTAGTATATTGTTATATATATATATATATATATATACTTCTTTATTGAATCTGTACAGGAGTTGTCTAGCAAGTTTAAATATAGGGAGTTATCTTCTGAGGAGCCTGACAATGTCCACTCAGATGATTTCCAAATCAAAGAGGTATCTAGTGATATAGTAAAAAAAATACATTGCGAACATGAGTAACTCAAGGTCAAAGGATATCCATAGTCTATACTCTGAATTAATTAAGAAAAATCTGTACTGTTTGCTGGAGCCTATTACATATTTAGTTAATTTATCAATAAAAACAAATGTGTTTCCAGAGAGCTGGAAAACGGCAATAATTGCCCCGATTTTTAAGTCAGGAGACAAGGACATGGCAAGTAACTATAGGCCTATTGCTATTCTGCCTGTTGTCTCAAAGATTTTGGAGAAGGTTGTTGCTTCGCAACTAACAGAATATCTAGAGTCTAACCAACTACTGCATCCACAGCAGTTTGGATTTAGACCTAAATATTCCACAGAGACGGCTAATTGCTATTTGCTTGACAAGGTCAGGGGTCTATTGGTGCAGGGACATGTCGTGGGGACAGTGTTCTTGGACCTGAAAAAGGCCTTTGACACTGTCAACCACAGAGTCCTACTGTCTAAGCTGAAGCACTTCCAAATGTCTGCAGAAGCCTTACAGTGGTTTGAGTCATATCTGGAAGGGAGACAACAGTGTGTCAGGGTCAATGGGGAGAAATCACGATTGCTTCCTAACAGCATGGGAGTGCCCCAAGGATCGGTACTTGGACCACTGTTGTTTACAATGTACATTAACGACCTTCCAAAAACCTGTCCAGGTGTTAGCTGCCAGATGTACGCAGATGATACTGTCATCTATGTGTCTGCTAAAACAGCCAGCCTGGCAGCTGTGCACCTGACAAAGGAATTGCAGAACATTTCAAAGTGGCTTGAGTTGTCACAATTAACCTTAAATGTCAAAAAAACAGTCTCAATGTGCATCTCAATACGTAACAGGCCTGTTACAGATGCCTTTGAGGTACAAATCCAAAATGAAATTATTACTGAAACGAGTGAAATAAAATATTTGGGAATTATTTTGGATAAACATTTAAAATTTGACAGACAGGTAAAGCATATATGCAAGAAGGTTAAACCGAACTTAAACTGTTTTCGTCATATTAGAAGGGATTTATCATGTAAAACTGCACAGCTGTACATGCATGCTATGATTTTTTCACACCTGTCATACTGCATTACATCATGGTCACAATCTTCTCAAACTGTCTTGAAACCAATAACATCAATATACAAACAGGCTATAAAAGTCATGGATCAGAAACCGATGAGATGGCACCATTGTGGTATTTTAAGAAAACACAACCTTTTTACCTTTGAAAATTTTGTGGCTTTTTGTAATATCAAATGGTTTTTAAATGTTTACATAATCATGTTTCTGTTTTCTGGACTGGTTGATAGGCGTCAGAGCTCTGGTAGAGCAACCACACGTGCATCTACTCATGGTGATTGTATTGTACCTAAAAGCAAAAACACCTTCGGGCAGTCTGCCTTCTCAGTAAAGGGGCTAAACCTCTGGAACTCTTTGCCTACGGTTCTAAAACTAGAGTCGGATGGTAATGTGTTTAACAGAGAACTCAAATTATGGTTGAAATCAAATCAAATGTGCTCACACGTATAGTTGCTGATTGGTTATCTGAATGATTATGTCTTCTTTTGTTTGGTTGATGTTTTGGGTCTAAATATTGATTTTGATGATGTTAATTATTAGTGCATGTATGTATGTGTGCATGTGTATGTATGTATATATGTATATACATGTACAGATAGATATATATATTATTCCTTTTTGTACTTGATTGGGTTTTAGATTGGTATTACTGTATTTTAGAAAAGCTTCCTGTGGACAGGTGTTGAAAATTAGCACTCGTGCTATATACACTGTAAACAATGCATCTGGTTTTGTCCAATGTAACTGTGATGTCCATATCAAATAAATAAAACATAACATAACATATAACAAGGTAAGAGGGGCTTCTCTCTGCCTCTTCTTCAACACAAATGTGTTGATGATGTAGTTTTCTGTACCATGTTTTATTTGTTCAAGATAAATAAAGCCCCTCCCCCCTGCAGTAACTCAGAGGAGCCCCTAGGGGTCCTGGACCCCCTGTTGAAGAGGTAGAACATTCATTAACTGATAACGTGTTCCATCCAGAACGCTGTCAACAGACTGGAGAAGCTCAAGGTAACATCCGTGAGGAGAGAAGAATACCGCCCTTCTTTATACTCTTTAAGTAAAAGTATCAACACCACAATGTAGAAATACTCTGTCACAAGTAAAACCTGGATTCAAAATGTTACTTGAGTAGAAGTACAAAAATCTACTGAGCTTGTAGATCGGCTGTTTTTTCGACTAGCTCAAGTATAAAATATAGAGCTTGAGTTGTTAATGTATGTTTTGTATTAATAATAGAAATCTGCATAGTAACAAGTAACTAAAGCTGTCAAATAATTGCAGTGGAGTAAAAAGAGTTGAGAAGAGAAACTAAAGTAGGAGCTCGGGTGGTGTGCATTGGTTAAAAAAAATGCCTCTTTGCCCAAAAATAGCAGATATACAAGCTCTCAACGCCTCGCAGCGCGAGGCGTTGTGAGCTTGTAGATTTGCTATTTTTGGCTCAAGTTCTCCTCAGAAAAGGGGATGCTAGGGTTCAAGTGGTTCATGTAAAAAAATATATATATCACACAAAGATTTGGCGGACCCCCTGTAGTAGCTCTGAGGACCCCCTAGGGGTCCCGGACCCCCTGTTGAGGACCCCTGCTCTATGTCCTCACAGTGGGCGCTCCTCACTGACAGGTGAGTCAGTAGGATACGACAGATCAGTGACAACACATGTGTGTGAGGAGGAATTAACATAACGACTACAATGTGGACAAAAAGGGATTAAAAGCAACACAAAATACATATATATATACTGTATATCTGTCTCTGATATGTAGTAGATCAGACACGGGCAACTGGAGGCCCCCCACCTTCACTTAATGCAGCCCCCAGATTAATATCAGAATAGTGATATATTATTGATTTCAGCTGTTACAATTCAGAACATGTAAACATGACCCGATTTAATTATTTCAGTCTATATTAGTAGCTTAATGACTAGTATTAACATTCTATTTGTGTCCAATGTATTTGTATTTAAGTTCATAAAGTTAACAACATAAGTATAACTAAATGCAAATTAAATACAAATGTAACTTTTCAGGATTCCAATTCAAACATAGCAAAAAAAAATCTGGATTCCAATTCAAAAATAGCAGATCTACAAGCTCAAAACGTTGAGCTTGTAGATCAGCTATTTTTGCTAATTTTGGGTGACATAGAATGGCAAAAAAAGTTACAATACGGCAAGACCGTATATGTAATGTGTCCCTCTGGAGTGAGTGTGGAAATATAGCGTCCCTCTCCATCATCAAAGTTGCATCATCCCTGTAGTAGATGTATCGGAAAACGTGAGATACTCAAAGTTAAAGAACCTAAAAATGTCACTGAAGTAATATGAGTTACTTTACACTACGGCCCTCCAGGAGAACAATGAACATTAATATGTTTCATTTGTGAGGTCAGTCATAATGACAGAGAGACAGAGAGAGAGAGAGAGGGAGAGAGAGAGAGAGAGAGAGAGAGAGAGAGAGAGAGAGAGAGAGAGAGAGAGAGAGAGACACACAGAGAGAGAGACAGAGAGAAAAAAGAAAGAGAGAGAGATGAGGACTGTAGGATATGGGGGGGGGGGCTGAAACACTAGATTGACTGTCAACATAACGTATAAAGATGGTCCCAAAATGTCACATGTTCTGAAGCTATAACAGTCTGCCTTATGAAATGAAATGACATCCATTTCTCCTCTCAGCTCATCTGAGAGGGAGGGGGGGGCGAGGGGGGGGGGCAAAGAGATGGAAGAGCGTTAGGAATTATTTCTCTTCACAGAAGACAGGAGGTGCTATTAACGCTCACAACCAGTCTGTCAGGACGCCATTAATTCCTCTCTCTCTCTCTCCCTCTCTCTCAAAAGAAAGAACCCAGTTAAATGGAGGGATATTATCTACAAGCAGTTATTCCCTCAAACGTTTCCATATCAAAGAACCCTCTAAATTAATATGTGTTTGGCTTGACAGACACTTTGTACCGGGGACCGCCGTCCGCACAAGATCTGTTTGAAATCGCCTACAAAGCAAACATGCCATGTGAAACGTTGTGAGCTTGTAGATCGGCTCTTTTCACTAATTCTGCGTGACACTCTCGTTTGATTAAGCAGGGCATTCATCTATGAACACAGAAAGGCTCTAGTAACACTACACTACATCTCAGAGGCAAATATTGGACTCTTTACTCCACTGCAATTATTGCAGCTTTAGTTACTTTGTAGATTTCAATTATTATTACAAAACATACATTAACCCATTAAGACCTGGAACGCATCTGTGTCACTTTTTGATTTGAGCTAAAAAAGCATTATTTTACACTTTGGCTATTCAAAAATAGCAGATATACAAGCTCGTGCCACGCTACGATCTTGTAGATCTGCTATTTTTGAAAAATCGAGAAAATGTGTACAAATTAATATATTTATATTATTTTAAAGCGAACATTTTTAACCCAAATATTTGCTTCTGCGGGGGTCCCTGGAACAACATATTCTGAGATGGGGGTCCGCGGCCAAATACATATCATTTTGGGGGTCCTTGACATGAAAAGGTTTGAGCACCACTGATATAGAAACATACGATTTTAAACTAATCTGTAAAAAAAAAGTAAAACTAAAAAGAAAAGGTGTGAAATGGGTCATTCTGCATGAGAACCTTTCCTTTGGTTACTTGAAGGGTATTTTCATGCTTTTGTACTTTTACTCAAGTAAAACGTTGAATACAGACCTTTACATCCTAACAGAGTATTTGTACACTGTGGTATTGGTACTTTTCTGTAAGTAAATAAATAAATAAAAGCAGATAACACTGGGCTTAAAGAGCAGAGCTGTGTAGTATCAGTATAATCCCATGTGATGCCACAATACCTCCATTAACCTGACATAACAGGGAGGACGCTTTTATTCCCCTCACACTAAAGTGCCTCCAGCAATAATAGTGTGTGTGTGCGCGTGCGTGTGTGCGTGTGTGTGTGTGTGTGTGTGTGCGCGCAGTGAACCTGTTTAAAAAGCATTTCCACACGGTACCAAATAGCATCACTAATCTCTGGAGGAGATAAACTCCATCTAACAGTATGGAGGAGAGGAGAGGAGAGGAGAGAGAGGAGAGATAAACTCCATCTAGGACAGTGGTTCTCAAAGTGGGGTCCGGGGACCCCCAGGGGTCCTTGAGGGGGTTCCCAGCTATATGATGGACAGGAACCAAATGGACCCTTATGGGTCTGTAACTCTGAGTGTGTACAAATGGAACCAAATGGACCCTAACGGGTCCATTTGGTTCCATTTGTACACTCTCAGAGTTAAATTAACATTGATTTTACAATATGAATTGGGGTCCCAGAGGTATAAATGTCATTAAATGGGGGTCCATAGCCCAAATGCATGTCAAACTGGGGGTCCTCGAAATTAAAATGGTTGAGAATCACTGATCTAGGAGATATACTGTATATATAGAGCAGTATGGGTTAGTGTATATATATATATACATATATATATACACATACACACACGGCCAAATACAGGTCCTTGACATGGAAAAGTTGGAGCACCACTGATATAGCAACATACTGGATTTAGAAAACATTTATAGATATGTATTTGGCCACGGACCCCCATCTCAAAATGTGTTGTTCCAGGGACCCCTAGAAGCAAAGATTTGAGTTGCAAATGTTGGCTTTAAAAAATACAAAATATATCACCACATTTCAAAAATAGCAGATCTACAAGCTCATAGTGCGGCACTCGGGCTATGAGCTTGTAGATCTGCCATTTTTGAATAGCAGATCAACTGTAGTTATAGTTGAATAAAATCTTATGATATTTAGTCAACTAATACTAGACTAAAACAGACTGAAATATGACTCAAACTAAATGTCATTTTATTCAAAAGACTAAAATTACATCAACATTTGCTGTCAGAATTAAGACTTTTATACTGAAATGGATTTCAGGGTTTTTTTTTGTCCAGAAAACTTACGATCTCTTCCAGGTCGTCGGACAGGGTCTGGAACTCCTTGGTCCGGGGGTCCTCCAGCTTCTGGTTGTAGGGGGTCCCCTCCAGCTTCATGTGTCCGGAGAACACCAGCACGGCCGGGACCCTCTGCTCGCTGACCGTGCCCCCCGACGGCTCTTTGACTGACCGCAAAACACAAGAAATGAAACACATTACAGCCACTGGCCCTTTAAGACTGGGACATCATCTGTGTCATTTTAACATTTATCTGGCCGTTCAAAAATAGCAGATCTACAAGCTCGTAGCGCGACACAGAGTGCCGTGCTACGAGCTTGTAGATCAGCTATTTTTTTTTTTGTGCAACTCTTTGTGCAAAACTACCATATAAGGACTGATACCACCATATAAGGACTGATTTAAAGTGGACTCACAGGCAAACCACCATACAAGGAAGGCTGCTATCCCCAAGGTGACCACCAGGGCGACCAGGACGCCGATCACAACGCCCGTCTTCCCTCGCTTGGCCGGTCGCTTGACCATGAGGTCACCCCCACCCTGACGGTTCAGATGGTGAAGCTCATGCTGGGGGGGGAGAGAGAGAGAGAGAGAGAGAGAGAGCACTGAAATCATGATGACATTTAAGAAGACATACAAATATACACTACTATTAGTCTTTGAGCCAGACAAGATTTCATTATCGAAAGAGTGGGCAAAACCAAACCTATATTAAATTGTTCATAGGGTCAATACGAGTAAATAAATATATGATAACCTTTCCACAGGAGCAGCTTTTTCATGGTTATCACACATTTTGTTATTTTCCCCATACGTACATGACAGGTGAAAAAATGACAACATTTTAAAAAGAGTTATCATAATGAAAATTCCTGAGTTGATTACTTACATGAAGACAATGATTTATCCTATTACAAGTTTTCTGAAATGGTATATTTAAATATGCAAATTAGGCATTTAGTCCATGAGCCAGAGCCCCAAAATTGAGCCAGATATTGAATATTCCATCGTTAAAAACCTTTGACTCCAACATCTTAACAAAATGAAATAAGTATGTTGACTCTGGCTTTGTCCAATGTTCCAATGTTGATTCAGGAAAGGTATGCAAATTTGGGCATATTTTCCTAATGCATAATTTGCATATTTAAATATACGATTTCAGAAAACGATAAATCATTGTCTTCATGTAAGTAATCAACTCAGGAATTTTCATTATGATAACTCTTTCTTAAATGTTGTCATTATTTTCACCTGTCATGTACGTATGGGGAAAATAACAAAATGTGTGATAACCATGAAAAAGCTGCTCCTGTGGAGAGGTTATCATATATTTATTTACTCGTATTGACCCTATGAACAATTTAATATAGGTTTGGTTTTGCCCACTCTTTCGATAATCGTTGCTCAATTTTGGGGCTCTGGCTCATGGACTATATGCAGAACGTCATACAATCAGCTTACATGTCACTGCTATGAAAAACAAGAAATATGTACAATAGACAGTTTTAGGAGGAGATGGGGGGGGGGGGGGGGTAGTTAACAGGGGCCAGTTTGGAATGTCAGCCTCCTGAAGGTGATTCTTTAGGGCAGTTTTGAAAGTGAGTAGGGTTTTACACTAGATAGAGAGAATAGAACAGAAGATAGAGAGAGACATGTCAGTCAGCATCAATACATTACATACTGTACATCAAACACTGTTGTTGAGAATGAATGAATGAATAAGGATGATTATGATGACTTTGTGAACAACAGGACACAGTGAAACAACGTTGTGAACAACAGGACACAGTGAAACAACGTTGTGAACAACAGGACACAGTGAAACAACGTTGTGAACAACAGGACACAGTGAAACAACGTTGTGAACAACAGGACACAGTGAAACAACGTTGTGAACAACAGGACACAGTGAAACAACGTTGTGAACAACAGGACACAGTGAAACAACGTTGTGAACAACAGGACACAGTGAAACAACGTTGTGAACAACAGGACACAGTGAAACAACGTGTGAACAACAGGACACAGTGAAACAACGTGTGGGTGGTGTCCCGACCCACAGGTTGAGAACCACTGCAGTAGAGCACAGAGACAGGTCACAACAACCCTCCATACGTTACAGAGCAGGAGAACCTGTTGAGCAAGGCACAGATGCATGGGTGCAGCGCCCTGCGGGGGAGGGGCCACGCTAACAGCATGTTATTGTGTGTTCACACAGTAAGTACATTTACTTACTCAAGTACTGTACTCAAGTACAATTTGAGGTCTTTTTTTTACTTTACTCGAGTAATTCCACTTTCAACTTTAGTAACAAGTTACTTTGCAGATTTAGATTATCATTACAAAACATACAGTCATTAATAAAATATGACTCAGGTTATACATTGCCTATTCAAAAATAGCAGCTCTAAAAGCAGGGGGGTCCCTGCTTCATCCGTCTCTCAGCTAGGGGGTCCTTGGCCTGAAAAACATTGAAGACCCCTGGTCTACACCAAATCTCTTTGCTAAAGAACATTGATCAGTTTTTTCCGTGGGGTGAAATGTTCTCTCAGAACAGGTATTACATGGTTTGTATCAGGGGTTCTCAAACTTTTTCATGTCAAGGACCCCCAAATTGAAACTTATTAGCCCGCGGACCTCCATTTCAAAAGATAAGCCAGGGACCCCCATAAGAGAAGATCTTTTACGGCTCTAGCAGTGATTCTCAACCATTTTAATTTCAAGGACCCCCAGTTTGACATGCATTTAGGGCTACGGACCCCCATTTAATGGCATTTATATCTCTGGGACCCCAATTTATATT
>NC_139940.1:1322643-1332643 GCF_963454915.1 Gymnoscopelus microlampas
AGACAGTTTCCTCTAGTCTCTGCAGACACACTGTTTCCTCTAGTCTCTGCAGACACACTGTTTCCTCTAGTCTCTGCAGACACACTGTTTCCTCCCACAACGTGCACAATGCTTCCTACAGTCTGGAGAAATATGATCAAGCCTTCCTCTCCACTTCAAGTGGATCCTTATGGGTCCATTTGGTAACATGTGTACCCTCTCAATTAAAAAGGAGCACTTCAACTCATTTTCAACCTCATATAATTGGTCCTCACTAACGCTCATTATAAAGATGACCGATGCTGACCACTGAAGCTGTGGCCAGCATCATCGCCGTGGCAACGGGCCAAACACAAGTGGGGGCGTCACCCCGGGGTGACCAATCACAGCTCTGACTGACTGACTGACTGACTGACTGACTGACTGACTGACTGTCTGTTTGTCCGTCCATCTAGACTGACAGGAGAGGACAGAGCAGTCATGGTCATATCACAGGCTACAGTGGAGTCAACACTTTAAGTGTAAAAGGCAGACACAAATGTCATTTGTTCCAATGCTCAATGTCAAAAACAAAAACACAATTAAACGTGTTAAACCATTAAATTAAATTACTGTACAGAAACACTGTGTTTCAGAGGAAACCTTGTGTCCAAATGTGTTTCTTTACAGGGAATGGGGAAAAAAAGCTGTTCCACTGGATCCAGTGTAAACTGTAGTTATTATGTAGTCACAAGCTCGTTGATACTTTTAATTGGTTACATATGTATCACACACACACACACACACACACACACACACACACAAAAACACACACTTCCACATTCAACATTTAAAAGAAAACTAGCAGATCTACAAGCTCACAACGCATTGCGATGCCACACATTGTGAGCTTGTAGATCGGCTATTCTCTCTACTTTTGTCACTCCTGCACTACGAAGTAGGCCATTCATTTATGATCTTTATGTCCAAAACTGTTTCATGATTCTAATTCAAAAATAGCAAAAGCAGCAGATCTACAAGTTTCAAACTTGTAGATCTGCTAATTTTTGATGCTTTTGTGTGACTCTGTAGTGACTGATTATCAAGTATGTCTGTTTTTACGATACGAATTTACGAAAAAACTGAAAAAGTTTAAATAAGGAGAAGAGGTTTGTGTGTGTCATGTGATCATAATACACAGCACTGTGCTGGGTGAGAGGACAACAATAACAACATAGAAACTATGAGTATGCTGTTAAACACACTTCAGATCTCTGCTCTCTGATTGGATGACAATATGAGCTTAGTTCAGCTGTCATCTGTGAAGAAATGACTGCACTGTGTGTGCGTGTGCGTGTGTGTGTAACAAAGTGTGGTTAATCCTTTCCGCCCTGCTAGAGTTTCAGTGAACCTGCAGGTGTGTGTTATTTGTGTACTTTGTGTACTTTGTGTACTCTGTGTGTTCTCTCTGCAGTGATAGACGTGTCTCTGCTTGTCCTGTGTCAGGAGATCCAGGTGAGACGGGGACACAGTGGGAGGAGCTTACTGACCCACGGTCAGCCTATTCCTCCAACATAACATTACTGACCCATCCATTACACTTTATCTATAACATTACTGACCCATCCACTACACTTTATCTATAACATTACTGACCCATCCACTACACTTTATCTATAACATTACTGACCCATCCACTACACTTTATCTATAACATTACTGACCCATCCACTACACTTTATCTATAACATTACTGACCCATCCATTACACTTTATCTATAACATTACTGACCCATCCACTACACTTTATCTATAACATTACTGACCCATCCACTACACTTTATCTATAACATTACTGACCCATCCATTACACTTTATCTATAACATTACTGACCCATCCACTACACTTTATCTATAACATTACTGACCCATCCACTACACTTTATCTATAACATTACTGACCCATCCATTACACTTTATCTATAACATTACTGACCCATCCACTACACTTTATCTATAACATTACTGACCCATCCATTACACTTTATCTATAACATTACTGACCCATCCACTACACTTTATCTATAACATTACTGACCCATCCATTACACTTTATCTATAACATTACTGACCCATCCACTACACTTTATCTATAACATTACTGACCCATCCATTACACTTTATCTATAACATTACTGACCCATCCATTACACTTTATCTATAACATTACTGACCCATCCACTACACTTTATCTATAACATTACTGACCCATCCACTACACTTTATCTATAACATTACTGACCCATCCACTACACTTTATCTATAACATTACTGACCCATCCACTACACTTTATCTATAACATTACTGACCCATCCACTACACTTTATCTATAACATTACTGACCCATCCACTACACTTTATCTATAACATTACTGACCCATCCATTACACTTTATCTATAACATTACTGACCCATCCACTACACTTTATCTATAACATTACTGACCCATCCATTACACTTTATCTATAACATTACTGACCCATCCATTACACTTTATCTATAACATTACTGACCCATCCATTACACTTTATCTATAACATTACTGACCCATCCACTACACTTTATCTATAACATTACTGACCCATCCATTACACTTTATCTATAACATTACTGACCCATCCATTACACTTTATCTATAACATTACTGACCCATCCACTACACTTTATCTATAACATTACTGACCCATCCACTACACTTTATCTATAACATTACTGACCCATCCATTACACTTTATCTATAACATTACTGACCCATCCATTAGACTTTATCTATAACATTACTGACCCATCCATTACACTTTATCTATAACATTACTGACCCATCCATTACACTTTATCTATAACATTACTGACCCATCCATTACACTTTATCTATAACATTACTGACCCATCCACTACACTTTATCTATAACATTACTGACCCATCCATTACACTTTATCTATAACATTACTGACCCATCCATTACACTTTATCTATAACATTACTGACCCATCCACTACACTTTATCTATAACATTACTGACCCATCCACTACACTTTATCTATAACATTACTGACCCATCCACTACACTTTATCTATAACATTACTGACCCATCCATTACACTTTATCTATAACATTACTGACCCATCCATTACACTTTATCTATAACATTACTGACCCATCCATTACACTTTATCTATAACATTACTGACCCATCCACTACACTTTATCTATAACATTACTGACCCATCCACTACACTTTATCTATAACATTACTGACCCATCCACTACACTTTATCTATAACATTACTGACCCATCCACTACACTTTATCTATAACATTACTGACCCATCCACTACACTTTATCTATAACATTACTGACCCATCCATTACACTTTATCTATAACATTACTGACCCATCCATTACACTTTATCTATAACATTACTGACCCATCCACTACACTTTATCTATAACATTACTGACCCATCCACTACACTTTATCTATAACATTACTGACCCATCCACTACACTTTATCTATAACATTACTGACCCATCCACTACACTTTATCTATAACATTACTGACCCATCCATTACACTTTATCTATAACATTACTGACCCATCCACTACACTTTATCTATAACATTACTGACCCATCCACTACACTTTATCTATAACATTACTGACCCATCCATTACACTTTATCTATAACATTACTGACCCATCCACTACACTTTATCTATAACATTACTGACCCATCCATTACACTTTATCTATAACATTACTGACCCATCCATTACACTTTATCTATAACATTACTGACCCATCCACTACACTTTATCTATAACATTACTGACCCATCCATTACACTTTATCTATAACATTACTGACCCATCCATTACACTTTATCTATAACATTACTGACCCATCCATTACACTTTATCTATAACATTACTGACCCATCCATTACACTTTATCTATAACATTACTGACCCATCCATTACACTTTATCTATAACATTACTGACCCATCCATTACACTTTATCTATAACATTACTGACCCATCCACTACACTTTATCTATAACATTACTGACCCATCCATTACACTTTATCTATAACATTACTGACCCATCCATTACACTTTATCTATAACATTACTGACCCATCCACTACACTTTATCTATAACATTACTGACCCATCCACTACACTTTATCTATAACATTACTGACCCATCCACTACACTTTATCTATAACATTACTGACCCATCCATTACACTTTATCTATAACATTACTGACCCATCCACTACACTTTATCTATAACATTACTGACCCATCCACTACACTTTATCTATAACATTACTGACCCATCCACTACACTTTATCTATAACATTACTGACCCATCCACTACACTTTATCTATAACATTACTGACCCATCCACTACACTTTATCTATAACATTACTGACCCATCCATTACACTTTATCTATAACATTACTGACCCATCCATTACACTTTATCTATAACATTACTGACCCATCCATTACACTTTATCTATAACATTACTGACCCATCCACTACACTTTATCTATAACATTACTGACCCATCCATTACACTTTATCTATAACATTACTGACCCATCCACTACACTTTATCTATAACATTACTGACCCATCCATTACACTTTATCTATAACATTACTGACCCATCCATTACACTTTATCTATAACATTACTGACCCATCCACTACACTTTATCTATAACATTACTGACCCATCCATTACACTTTATCTATAACATTACTGACCCATCCACTACACTTTATCTATAACATTACTGACCCATCCATTACACTTTATCTATAACATTACTGACCCATCCATTACACTTTATCTATAACATTACTGACCCATCCACTACACTTTATCTATAACATTACTGACCCATCCATTACACTTTATCTATAACATTACTGACCCATCCATTACACTTTATCTATAACATTACTGACCCATCCACTACACTTTATCTATAACATTACTGACCCATCCATTACACTTTATCTATAACATTACTGACCCATCCACTACACTTTATCTATAACATTACTGACCCATCCATTACACTTTATCTATAACATTACTGACCCATCCATTACACTTTATCTATAACATTACTGACCCATCCATTACACTTTATCTATAACATTACTGACCCATCCACTACACTTTATCTATAACATTACTGACCCATCCACTACACTTTATCTATAACATTACTGACCCATCCACTACACTTTATCTATAACATTACTGACCCATCCACTACACTTTATCTATAACATTACTGACCCATCCACTACACTTTATCTATAACATTACTGACCCATCCACTACACTTTATCTATAACATTACTGACCCATCCACTACACTTTATCTATAACATTACTGACCCATCCATTACACTTTATCTATAACATTACTGACCCATCCATTACACTTTATCTATAACATTACTGACCCATCCATTACACTTTATCTATAACATTACTGACCCATCCATTACACTTTATCTATAACATTACTGACCCATCCACTACACTTTATCTATAACATTACTGACCCATCCACTACACTTTATCTATAACATTACTGACCCATCCATTACACTTTATCTATAACATTACTGACCCATCCATTACACTTTATCTATAACATTACTGACCCATCCATTACACTTTATCTATAACATTACTGACCCATCCACTACACTTTATCTATAACATTACTGACCCATCCATTACACTTTATCTATAACATTACTGACCCATCCATTACACTTTATCTATAACATTACTGACCCATCCATTACACTTTATCTATAACATTACTGACCCATCCACTACACTTTATCTATAACATTACTGACCCATCCACTACACTTTATCTATAACATTACTGACCCATCCACTACACTTTATCTATAACATTACTGACCCATCCATTACACTTTATCTATTTATCTATAGAGAACATTTACAACAACAGGGATGAACCAGAGTGCTGAACACTCAGTAACTAGCGGTCCGCTGGTCATCACATTATTGTCTTATAGGAATGACACAAACACTAAAATCATGTGAAGTGCTTTACAGAAAAAGTACAAATAATTTAACAATGAAGCAAAAAAAGCAAAAGCGTAAAAAAACACCCCAAGTGGAGGACTATTCTCTTCTAGACATATGCCTTTCTGCCCCAAACATAACTCTTTTTCAGTTTTCATAACGCCTGATTTATACCTGACTGCCTGCTGAAAACAGCCTAAATGTAAAAGCTCACAAAAAGCACACAGTAACGTAGATACAGACTAGATAAAGTGCTCCTCGGAGCACAGGTCTCCGCCAGGTCAGATACGTTATTGTGGCCTCCTGGTGGCGCTATAATAGGCCAATGTGAAAAGGGTGCCATTTATTCTTAGGTCGTTCACGGCAATCGGACACTGCATTCATGATTTGAAGCATTTTGTTCCAAAAATGTGTTTTGCTAAATTAGACCTGCTGGTGGCGCTATAACAGGCCAATGTGAAAAGGGTGGCATTTCTTCCTCGGCCTAGTGGGAATGTGCGTGTGAAATTTCACGGAAATCGCACGCTGCGTTCATGGTTTGAGGCAGTTTGTTCAAAACGGACCAATCCTGCAAACTTTGGATGGCAACCTTAACCAATAAGGATGGAATATGGGAAATCGGACAGATCAGGGTTGATCACATGACTATAGAGATACTGTGTACCGATTTGCATGAAGTTTGGTTAAAAACTGTAGGAATAATGTGAAAAAAATGGGTTTTGCACAAATCGGCCTCCTGGTGGCGCTATAACAGGCCCATGTGAAAAATTTGAGGCAGAGGTTCTGAATTGGCATCCAGGGAGTGTGTGTGCACAGTTTCGCAGCGACCGGGCCAACGGTGCCGGAGATTTGGTGGTAACACACGGACACACGGACACACGGACGGACAGACACACGGACGGACACACGGACGGAGGGTAAAACATACTCTCTCGCCATGCCTTACGGCCTGGCGGAGACAATAATGTACTGTATAACATAGATCAGTGGTTCTCAAACGTTTTCATGCCAAGGACCCCCAAAATGATATGTATTTGGCCGCGGATCCCCAACTAAAAATATTTTGTTCCAGGTACCCCCCCAGAAGCAAAGATTTGAGTTACAAATGTTCGCTTTAAAAATATATATATTCAAAGATTTGCACACATTTTCACGATTTTTCAAAAATAGCAGATCTACAAGCTCATAGCGCGGCACTCGGTGCCGCGCTATGAGCTTGTAGATCTGCTATTTTTGAATAGCCAAAAGTATAAAAGGTCATAATTATTCTGATGCTATATTTACACATTTTTCTGGGTACCCCCTGGAACCCCCTCAAGTACCCCTGGGGGTCCCCGGACCCCACTTTGAGAACCAATGACATAGATAGATAGATAGATATAATAATAGATAAATAGATAAAGTAACGTAGATAGATAATGTACAGTTTGTCAGAAGAACGTCTGAATGTAAAGCGCTGTGTGGCCTGACATCACACCTTCAATCTATCATCATTATGGTTTCTGCTGTGAAAAGCCTGACTTCCTTTACATCAGCTGTTCTGTTCTGACAGAAGACACAGAGAGGAGGGGGGGGGGGAGTGGAGTCCCAACACGCCCGAGCATCCCCCCCCCTGGTGGTCTAAATACCTCCTATAGTCCCAGAGGAACACATCGCTGCTGTCAGGTAACCTCATATGTAAAAAATGATACATACTTGATACAATGATACATACTTTGATACATTATGTCATCGATATGTGTTTATAAATGTGTTTATAGCCACGTGTCACGTGAAGCTTGACCAATCACTTTGTTGACGGGTCTGACCAATCAGAACGTTGACGGTGAACACGGACAAAGTCAGGTATAGAGAGCAGGATCCGCGCCGCTAAAAACTGTCATTTTCAGGATAAAAAAATCCCAAATAGCAAAAGTACTGCATGCAAATATGGAAATAAGAGGTTTCAACCACAATGTGTGAGCTGAGAGAAGCTCTCACATGGATTGTAGATGTCATTCATTCAGGTTTAAAGCTCTATTGTAGCGGCCTAGCGGGGGGATTGAACAACGTCTCTTTTCATGTTTCTCTGCATTCATGTCACTGTTCTATTCAGACCACTACAATGCAATACCTGTGGCCTCCAGCAGAGTGTGCTTTTTCTCCATAAAGGGAGACGCTGTGATGCTTTGAGGAAGTTGGTTATATTTAGCTTGTGGAGGGGGGCGGGCAAGGGGGGAGAGAGAGGCGGGGGGGGGGTTGGGGCGGGAGCCATGCTGGAGGCCCTGTCAGCAGAAATACTTTAAATGTTTTGCTGCAGGGCGTCTCAACTTAGTCTGCATGGAGTCACAGTTCACACAACAACCCCCGTTCTGTGTGCTGTGTTGTGCTGTGCTGTGCTGTGTTGTGCTGTGTTGTGCTGTGCAGTGCTCAGGGACATGCAGGCCTGTTAGAATTATAACATAATCTCCAATCACAATTATTTGAGACAATCACAATTATGGTCATAATAGACATGGGGTCTTCAATGTTTTTCAGGCTAAGGACCCCTTTGCACCCCCCCCCCCCCCCCCCCACTACACTGTTTAAAATGGTGTTGCAGTAATGGTTTCATAATGGTCATAATTTCCATGTTGAAAAATGTGCATTTATATATTTTCAAACATTTTCCAAAAATAGTGGAAATAGCAGATCTACAAGATCAAAACGTGTCGTGTTCTGAAAGTGCAACGTTTTTAAAAGTCGGGCAGAAACCTTGTATCTCCATATTTCAGTAAATTAATGCCCTAATTCATCATACAAGAGTGTCACACGAAAATAGCAGATCTACAAGCTTATAGATCTGCTATTTTCACTACTGTTTTTTATAATGATAAAAAGTAACTGTTTTAGACATAGAAAGTTTCCACCTGACAGCCGGCCTGTGTAAGTTATTTGTCATAATATCTGCACTGTGCAACCTTTCTTTACCAAGCCTATGAAAGACACACAGAAATGTGATTTTTATTCATGTTACATAACGTTCAACGTCTCAGAAACACAATTAAATCAGCAAATTGTAATTATTTGAGCGACACTTTATGGTCCAGTAGGATGTGATAATGGTGACAGACCTGATAAGCACTATGAACATAATAGTATTATGTATTATACATTTACCTACTGACTTCAGAGGAGCACAGAATAATGAAACCACATTAATGAACCACACAAACCCTATAGAATAATGAACCACATTAATGAACCACACAAACCCTATAGAATAATGAACCACATTAATGAACCACACAAACCCTACAGAATAATGAACCACATTAATGAACCACACAAACCCTATAGAATAATGAACCACATTAATGAACCACACAAACCCTATAGAATAATGAACCACATTAATGAACCACACAAACCCTACAGAATAATGAACCACATTAATGAACCACACAAACCCTATAGAATAATGAACCACATTAATGAACCACACAAACCCTATAGAATAATGAACCACATTAATGAACCACACAAACCCTATAGAATAATGAACCACATTAATGAACCACACAAACCCTACAGAATAATGAACCACATTAATGAACCACACAAACCCTATAGAATAATGAACCACACTAATGAACCACACAAACCCTACAGAATAATGAACCACATTAATGAACCACACAAACCCTATAGAATAATGAACCACATTAATGAACCACACAAACCCTATAGAATAATGAACCACACTAATGAACCACACAAACCCTACAGAATAATGAACCACATTAATGAACCACACAAACCCTATAGAATAATGAACCACATTAATGAACCACACAAACCCTATAGAATAATGAACCACATTAATGAACCACACAAACCCTATAGAATAATGA
>NC_139940.1:1335143-1342643 GCF_963454915.1 Gymnoscopelus microlampas
ACAGGAACAATGTTGGTCCTTTTGGTTCCTGATTGATGTTGGCTTTACTGCAAGAGTGTCTGTCTGTCTGTCTGTCTGTCTGTCTGTCTGTCTGTCTGTCTGTCTGCGTGTACCTGTCACCAGGCTGTCCTGACAACAACACAGGATCATCTTTCTGTATGTTATTAAACATACATAAAGATAATCCTAAAGGCTCTGTAAATGTAGCGCTCTGCTGCTGCCAGAGGCGGCGCTATAGAGGGATTTGGGGGTGATTGAGCACCCTCCAAGAAGGCAGCCCCCCCCCCCCCCCCCCCCCCCCCAACTTGTAGACTACAGTGCAGCATGTCTATGTACTGTATGGTATGTACAATCAATGTGGATGGTTCTTCTGATGTGATGCTGATATGGAGCTAATGACCAACAGCTGTGAGGTTTCTGTCACTGACTGTATACACTGTAGACTACAGTGTATACACTGTATACACTATAGACCCAGGGTCTTCAACAGGGGGTCCGGGACCCCTAGGGGGTCCTCAGAGTTACAACAGGGGGTCTGCCATTTTTTTTGTGTGATATGATTTATTTTTTCGCATAAACCACTTGAACCCCAGCATCCCTTTGCTGAGGAGAACTTTAGCCAAACATAGCAGATCTACAAGCTCACAACGCCTCGCAGTGAGCTTGTAGATCTGCTATGTTTGGCAAAGAGTTATAGGTGTAGAGGGAAAAAAGAGCAGACAAAGTAAAAAAAAAACACTATTTTATACAATATAGAGGGGGTCCCTGCTTCATCTCTCTCTCAGCTAAGGGGTCCTTGGCCTTAAAAGGTTGAAGACCCCTGGTGTAGACTACAGTGTGCGTGTTCCATAGACTGTATGTGTTCATATAGTCATATAGTGACTGTATGTGTGACTGTATGTGTTCATATAGTCATATAGTGACTGTATGTGTGACTGTATGTGTTCATATAGTCATATAGTGACTGTATGTGTGACTGTATGTGCGTTCATATGGTGACCTCTCTTTACTCTCAGGTGTTCCAGAGGCATACTGTATTAAACTGTTCACCCTGATGACAAGATGAATTGTTTGTGGATTTCCTGTGATTATGAGGAGACACTGAGCTATGGGTGTGTTTACATAGAATCTGATAACATGACAGTTTGATGTAGGCTCTATTTCAAACTACTTCTCTTTAACTCTGTGTAGTTTCAACCCTCTGATCCTTCCTGGGGAAACAGTGACAGACCTTACAGCAGACACTGCAGTAAAAGGTCAGCAAGATGCAGGTGTCACAAGTCTGCAGATACTTTTAACCCATTAAGACCAGGAACGCATCTGTGTCATTGTTACATTTCTTTGGCTATTCAAAAATCATTAACATTTGTGCAAATCTATGAAAAAAAAAATGTTTGAACTCAAATCTTTGCTTCTGGGGGGTCCCTGGAACAAAATATTTTGAGATGGGGGGTCCGCGGCCAAATACATATCATTTTGGGTGGTCCTTGACATGAAAAAAGTTTGAGAACCACTGATTATAGGTTATAGCAGAAAACTGTTAGGATGTGTAGAACATATTTGTAGAATCCCCCAGAAGCAAAGATTTTAGGTACACATGTAAACATATATACATGTATTCAAAGAGTTGCACACATTTTCTACAAGATCTACAAGCCGCGCTGCGAGCTTGTAGATCTGCTATTTTTTAATAGCGAAAGAAATGTAAATGATACAGATGCGTTCCCGGTCTTATGGGTTAAAGGACAACTTTGTTTTTTTACAACCAAGGTTTATGTTTTAGATTGCAATTAAAGTAAATAAAAAATGAATGTTAAAAAATAAAAATGTACAGCTTTCTATAGTTCAAGCAATTTTCACTATCTTTTTTTACAGTGGGGGGGGGGGGGGGCATTCAGTCCGGTGACTAAATATGTATTTTTTTACACAATAACCCTGTGTTTTCTTTATTATTATTTACAGTAGCTCTTCCATCCCCCAATAATTCACATCTGGCCATCAAAGACCACATGGACCTTTTTTATTGTGTAAAAAAGACATATTTAGCCACCGGACAGAATGCCCCCGCCTAGAGCCATATGAAATCCGTGTTAACGGAATCGCGGACGGAATCGCGGAAATGACCAATAAAAATGGAATTGGAATAAAACACGGAATATTGCAGCATTTGGAAAATAAAAAAAAATCGCGGTAATTTTTTTTTTTTTACCGCGATTTTTTACAAATCCACGGGACACCACCATTTTGCATGGCCACATCCTACTTTATAAACAGTAAAATCCACGTAGAAATAGTCTTAGAAAGACGATAGAAACAATAATACATGGGCGACGCCATTTTGCGCATGCTCAGACCGAATTAGACCGAATTATTTTGGGAACATTTTTGCGTATAACACAACAGGGGCCATGTATGGACTGTTATATCTTGAACATTTATTCATTTCCACTTACCAGACACTTTTTTAATGGTAAAAATGAGCATAAAAAGCAAAATACAGAATTCCGAAATATTAAAATGGAAAAAACAGAATTTGGGAAAAAATAAAACGGAATTGGGAAAAAAATAAAACGGATTTCATATGGCTCTACCCCCGCCCACTGTAAAAAAAAGATCGCGAAAATTGCTAAAACTATAGAAAGCAGTAAATGAAAAAAAAAATCACACTCATCTTTTATTTACTTTAATTACAAGCTAAAATATAAACAAAAAAAAAACAAAGTTGTCCTTTAACTCATATCTGGCCAGGTGGTCTAGTCTGGTTCTCTTTGCAGGAGAAGACAACATCAGTCACACAGGAACCCACAGAAACAACAGGTTTCCTGACAGACAGAGAAACCTCCAGGCTTTAAGGTTTCACTACGTTTACAGACAGAGAGCCCCAGAGGCTGACTCTGTTGCTGTGCATCCAGCGCTGCCAGATATAGCGAGAGAAACAAGCAACCAGGCCTATGAAAACAGAACCAAGAGACGCAACTAGGGGCCATATGACCACAAAAAAAACACACACAACTATTTGAAAATATCAGATATACAAGCTCACAGACGCGTTGTGAGCTTGTAGATCTGATATTTTCAAAAACATCTAGAAGAAATTTGACAGATTTGTAATATTTTTGGCACAAAATATTTTACGATGGGGGTGGTCCGTGGACAAATACATATTAACTTACTTAGGGGTCCTTGGCATGAACAATGTTAGGACACAAGCCTAAATAAGCAACTACTCTTTAGAAACAAGCCCAAAACACTGCAACCCGCAAACTACCAAAATTTACAAGAGAAAAATAAGCCCAAATTCGCTTATAAATAAGCGGACATGGCAACACTGATACCGCCTTATTTTATCTCCACTGCCATGTGGCTGTGTTTACAAAGCCTATAAAAGCCAAACAGAAATGTCATTATTATTCATAATGTTCCATAATGTTCAAGGACAGAAACGCAATTAAATCATTAATTGTTCATTATTTGAGCATCAATTAATCGTCAAGTAAAAATGTATAATCATGACAGTCTTTAGTGACAATAAAGTTATTTACACTGTAAACCTGGCATGTGACAATAAAGGTATTTACACTGTAAACCATCATGTGACAATAAAGTTATTTACACTGTAAACCATCATGTGACAATAAAGTTATTTACACTGTAAACCTGTCATGTGACAATAAAGATGTGATTGTGATTGGGTCATAGGACCATATTATGGCTACCAGTGGTTCTCTAAGTGGGGTCCGGGACCCCCAGGGGTCCTTGGAGGGGTACCAGGGGGTCCCCAGCAAAATTAGTTAATATAGAGTCACAATCATTTTAACCACTTTAAGCATATTTTATACTTTGGGCTATTCAAAAATAGCAGATCTACAAGCCCATAGCACGGCACCAAGTGCCGTGCTATGGGCTTGTAGATCTGCTATTTTTGAAAAATCCCTGGCACAAAATATTTTTGAGATGCGGGGGGGTCCCCAGCCAAATACATATCATTTTGGGGGCCTTTGACACAAAACAGTTGGAGAACCACTGAGTGCATGACTACCAGAGATTCTCCAACCTTTTAGCTCAGGATCCAGAAGAGAAATGAGTCAGCATCAGGTTTTATAATGTTCTATATGGTCAGTTTGTGTTAACGTGATAAAACAATAACTGTGAGAGCTGTGTCACTGTACAATGCAAGTCTATGAGGACCAATATTTAAATATACATTTATAATCAACACAACAGATCAACTATTGAAGCTATTTCATTCATATCTGTAGTTACATCAAAGCAAGACAACCCACACCTCTAGCAAGTAGCAACATGCACTATATCAGGGTTTTTTAACTGATTGTGAACCAGGGACCACGAACCCTGATTAAGAATCAACCTGGGGACCACTGTTGTGTTGGGTGAGATTAGAGCTACAGTAAGATTAGTGCTTTGCTAACACTTGCTACTGTATGCATGCATCCCATGATACATCCCACTGTTTCTCAACCAGTGGTCCATGGACCACACAGACACATGCAACCATATGAACACATTTCCTAATAATGATGACTACTCCATCAAGCAATCCGGTACAACTTCCCCTTCTTTAGATTCTAACGACCTTTTCTGTGGAATTTCTGACCTCCGACTTCTCAGAAACTGAATAACATTGACAAGAAGAAAAAAACACATTGCAACATGGTCATGGACCACATGCAATACCTTCAGGGACCACAAGTGGTCCACAGACCACCTGTTGAAAACCCCTGCACTATAGCCCCCTTAACAGACGACATCACACTGATAAGAAGCAGTATGCGTGCAACCAGTATGCGCTCAATGAAACCTATTCTGTCAGGTCTAGCTAGGACACGCCTCACTAGCCAACACACAAGAGGGGGTTGGGGTTAGAGGGGGTTGGGGTTAGTCTGTAATTCTGAGAGTGTTACACATGGAACCAAATGGTCCATTTGGTTCCATGTGTAACACTCTCAGAGACAGAGTTACAAAGGGATAAAACAATGATTAAGGATAGTGATTTAACTCTGAGCAGGTCTCCTACAAAAGGAAGCAAATGGACCCTGGTTGTCTGCTTGTAGGTTAGTTGCGCGCTTATTCTCGGCGCGCAACACCGACACTCGTCCGTCATGGATGAACTCCAACCTGGTCTTTGCACTTTCTCTATTTACAACCCGTACGTCTACATAAACGTTCACATTTCACATATAAAGTGCTGAACTCATGGCCACGGATGTTATGATTATGTACGTGACCTCAGATGTACCCGTATATTCCGTGTTGTTCCATAAAAAGCATTTGAATCCGATCGGTGGCCATTTCTTTGAAACGTTCTCCATATGCTTTCACCTACGCAACCCTATCGGTTGGTAGGTGTATTGCACTCCTCTGATAAATTATAACTATGAGAAAATGGCCACCAATCGGATTAAAATGCTTTTTATTGAGCAATATGGAAGATACGGTTACTTCTGAGGACCCGTATATAATTATAACATATGTGGCCATAGGGTAAACACTTAATATGTGAAATATGAACCTTTATGTGGATGTAAGGACCATGAATGGAGAAAGTGCAAACACCAGGTTGAAGTTTCGTCATGACTGACAGTCATGATAATGTCAACCAGCCAGCATGGGCGTTATGAACCGAAACCAGCAGCTTTCTGTGTGGAAGTGATTACACAATATAATATATATATATATATATATATATATATATATACACAATATAATAACTGACACCTGACATGATGCTGTCTGTCTGTCTGTTAGTCAACAGACAGACAGACAGACAGACAGTTGTCACAGTGCGTTAGTTCACAGACCTTTAACTTTATGTAATGAATAAATGAATGAGAACTGGTTTAGCATTAAACCAGAGACAGCAACGCCTACACGAATCTCTCTCTCTCTCTCTCTCTCTCTCTCTCTCTCTCTCTCTCTCTCTCTCTCTCTCTCTCTCTCTCTCTCTCTCTCTCTCTCTCTCTCAGCAGGTTTAATAGGCTTAACACCTGTATAAAACAGATGTAATAATACAGTTAAATGATAAAGAGACTTACATTATCCATGGTGGATATGGACACAGCAGAGCTCCAGCTGATCAGGTGAATGGATTCCTCTCTCTCTCTCTCTCTCTCTCTCTCTCTCTCTCCTGGTTTGGTGCAGCAGAGCAACACTCTCCTCTAAACAATAATGAATAATTCTCCTCAATAAACAACAATGTGTTGCTTGTATCCTTTAAAAGTCACTGACGGTGGTTTTATCTCCGTGGGTTTGTTTGGTAAAATGAATGTGTACAAACACACAAACAAACAAACTAAACTACACACACACACACACACACACAACTTCCTGACTGTGTGACACTCCTGCACAGGCCACGCCCTCTTACCTGCCTGGGCCGTGACGTCATAGGCCGCGCCCTCTTACCTGCTGGAGTCAAGTTACATGTTGTTACATGTTGATTCTATTTAGAGCAATATTTATACAACAACAAATTATACATTTATTTGGCTGTTCAAAAATAGCAGATCTACAAGCTCATATCGTGGCACAGAGTACCGCGCTATGAGCTTGTAGAACTGCTATATTTGATCAATTCTGAAAATGTAACTCAAATTTGTACATTTGTAACTCAAATCTTTGCTTCTGGGGGTCCCTGGAACAAAATATTTTTGAGATGAGGGTCCGTGTGCACATACATATCATTTTGGAGGTCCTTGACATTAAATCAGGGGTCTTCAGCAGGGGGTCCGGGACCCCTAGGGGGTCCTCAGAGTTACTACAGGGGGTCCGCCAAATTTTGGTGTGATATGTTTGTTTTGTTTTTTTAACGACTTGAACCCTAGCATCCCTTTTCTGAGGAGAACTTTAGCCAAAAATAGCAGATCTACAAGCTCATAACGCCTCGCATCGCGAGGCATCGCGAGGCGTATTTTTGGCAAAGAGGTTTTGGCTTTAGAGGGAAAAAAGAGCTAACCAAGTAAAATAAAAAGGTTAATCTGAAACACAATTTTATACAATATAGAGGGGGGTCCCTGCTTCATCTCTCTCTCAGCTAAGGGGTCCTTGGCCCGAAAAGGTTGAAGACCCCTGCATTAAATAGTTTGAGCAGTGTTGTTTTACATTCTTTTGCCTAATACACATTTCAATCAATTTAAAAAAAAAAGCAGCACTGATATATAACAACACAGTTTTTTTCAGAAAACTGGATTTAGAAGAGATTTGTAGAATCGGCTTCAGGTCTAAAGGGTTAAAGGCATCAAAAGACACACAGAGCCCAATAAACACATTAAAAATGACATTTGAAAAAATAATAAAAATACGACTTACAGTGTAACACAATAATAACCACAATATCATCATCATCCATAAAAGCAAGACGATGGAAAACGATGAATCAGAAAAAAAAATGATTTATGTTTTATTATTCAAAGTGGTTTCACAACATGTCTGCATGACATGTATGTACAATACATGCAGCAACAATATTTAGTTTTATCATTG
>NC_139940.1:1350143-1352643 GCF_963454915.1 Gymnoscopelus microlampas
TAATCTAACATGATAAAAATGGAGTTTGAAGTTACAATGGGTTTGTATAGGAAGGGGGCGTGTCTGATAAAATGAATATCAAATATCTAAATACTGAATCAAGCAACTTAAAAACTGTCTGGGGGGTTCACAAAAGCCTGAGTAGATGATAAAATGACCCAAATTTTTTTTTAAGTGAAATATCCCTTTAATAATAGCTTGAGACTAAATAATAACTACATTTTATCACAGATTATTAATGTTTTAGTCATACATACAAGGTTTCCACCTGACAGACAGACAGACAGACAGACAGACAGACGACAGACAGACAGACAGACAGACAGACAGACAGATTACAGGCTGACAGTGTGGATTATTACATTCTGTTATTAATCTAATAAAACGTCTCCTCTCCTCACAGCTCAACTTGACGTTTATTCTCCTTGACGTTTTCAATTGCTCCCGATTCAGCTCTGATCTCCTTTTTGTTATTTTGTTGTCATTATTTGTAATATTTGGTGTCAGTTCGCTCCCTCCCGCCTCGGGGCTCAACGCAGCGTCTGATCGGTGGAGCAGCGTAATCGCATTTGCCAAAAAAAAAACAACAACAATTTTCGAGGAGAAGGATTTTCCAAGGCGGGGGAAGTGTTTGTTAATGTTGAGCTGCTTAACATCGTCAGTATCACACACCTCTGTGGTTCAACCAGAGATCATAGGAGGTGTAGTAGAGCACGGTCTCTCAAAGTGGGTGTCATTGTGGCACCCTAGGGGTGCCGTGGCGCAAGTCCAAGGAGGGGCGGCAGTATACTTTGATACTATTTGTAATTTCATCAACATCACTTCAGTTTAACCACTTAGACCATTGGTTCTCAAAGTGGGGTCCGGGACCCCCAGGGGTACTTGAGGGGTTTCCAGGGGGTCCCCAGCTAAATGATGGACAGGAACCAAATGGACCCTTATGGGTCTGTAACTCTGAGAGTGTACAAATGGAACCAAATGGACCCGTTAGGGTCATTTGGTTCCATTTGTACACTCTCAGAGTTAAATTAACATTGATTTTACAATATAAATTGGGGTCCCAGAGATATAAATGCCATTAAATGGGGGTCCGTAGCCCTAATGCATGTCAAACTGGGGGGGTCCCTTAAAATGGTTGAGAATCACTGCTAGAGCCGTAAAAATCGTCTCTTATGGGGGGTCCCTGGCATATCTTTTCAAATGGGGGTCCGCGGGCTAATAAGTGTCAATTTAGGGGTCCTTGACATGAAAAAGTTTGAGAACCACTGACTTAGACCTTCTAGGTTTGTCTTTACTAATTTGTGGTATTGCTATATTATATTAGAGAGAGAGAGAGAGAGGGGAGGACAGTTTGTTCACAAAAGATAAAGGGCTTATATAACCAAAAGCGTCCAAACTTTTCATATACTTTTTTTGGGGGGTAAACTGTAAAAAATGCATGACGACGCTCTGCAGCTTACAGGTATATTATATCACTATGTTGGTTGTTTGTGGTTTATAGATATAAGGTCTATCTATTAGGCCTTAAATGTTTACAACATAATGGATGGAGTGGCTTTGTTCAGCACCATTCAGCACCAGGTGGATTAGTCAGAGATAAATAGGGGGACAGCAGGAATTTTCCTGTTTCCTACTGCCTTACCCCCCCCACCTCTCTCTCTCTCTCTCTCTCTCTCTCTCTCTCTCTCTCTCCTGTCATGTCATTAATGTTAGATAATCAGGTTCTATGGTACAGCGTAGCGTACAGAGCAGCGCGTGCCAGAGGCCATGAATAATGGACCGTTTGATTGTATCCGCCTGTCTCCCTCGCCCTGCCCCCCCCCCTCCCCCCTCATCCCCCCTCCCCCCTCTCTCCCCCTCCTTCCTTCCTCTCAAAGCTTTTGAAGTGAACCTCACACCAAACCCCCGGATTAAATACTGCACAGTCACTTTGAAATGAGACACGCCCTCTATGAGAGAGAGACACAGAGAGAGAGAGAGAGAGACAGAGAGACGAGAGAGAGAGAGAGAGAGATAGAGAGAGAGAGAGAGAGGAGAGAGAGAGAGAGAGAGAGAGAGAGAGACAGAGAGAGAGAGAGATGAGAGAGAGAGAGAGAGAGAGAGAGAGAGAGAGAGAGAGAGAGAGAGAGAGAGGGAGAGACAGAGAGAGAGAGATGAGCGAGAGAGAGAGTGAGAGAGAGAGGGGCGGGGGGAGGGGTGGGGGGGGGGGGGGGGGGAATGCTGTAGATGTGTCTCAGCAATCAACCTTATTACCAGAGGGTGACAATCGTGATGAGAGACATTTAGTGAGCTGCTGTTTTAATGAACCATGCCATGTACACTACAGTATGTCTGTATGGAACCATACATGTACTGTATGTCTGTAGTGGAGGACACTTGACTGGGGGGAGTCCATAGAAAAAGTATGGTGGGCAGAAGTGACACACAAAGTGTTAGTGTGTATTTAGCTACAGCTACAGAGTTACTACACACCATGAAGTATGATGTGTTGTTGTCCATC
>NC_139940.1:1357643-1360143 GCF_963454915.1 Gymnoscopelus microlampas
GACTCATTAAAATGACCACCAGTGAGTCCCGGGACTCACTTCTTTGAAAACCTAACAACATCACTGTATTATATTACATTTATTAGATATTATATTGATATTATATTATCGTCAATGTGATTGGTTGATCGAATACTTTATTAGTATATAGCCACACACACACACAGTGTGTATAAAGATGTTGTGTGTAGCAGCAGGTGCATCAATTATTGAAGGACTCAGAAAGGTCTGAGCCCCTCGCTGTCTGCCCCCCCCCCCCCCCCCCCCCCACACACACACAAACCCCATGCTTGCTCTTCCAACTAGCTGGCCTTGATCTGCCTCCCTCCACCCTATTATTAAGCCCTTCACACACACGCACACACACACACACACGCATGCACGCACGCACACACATATGCACAGACAGACAGACAGACAGACAGACAGACAGACAGACAGACAGACAGACAGACAGACAGACAGACAGACAGACAGACACACACACACACACACACACACACACACACACACACACACACACACACACACACACACACACACACACACACACCTCTGCCTACTATTCCTTGTACAGCACACAGGGAATGACCCCCACCCTTATTGTCCTCCCTCCTCTGTCCTATCAGGATGCTCCTCACCCCCCCTCCTCATCTAGCTCCGCCTCTCTCTCATCAGTCCCTGGAGGGCGTGGCTGGGGTCATCTCTCTTCTTCTCTTTTTTCTTTTCATGTGTCTGTTTTAATAGTAGAAGTGCGTGCGTGTGTGTGTGTGTATGAGTGTGTATGCGTGTGTGTATGACTATGCATGTAAAAAGAAAGGATGTCTTCTGGGCCAGTGGTGGAAGAAAGTACACAGATGGGTTTTACTTCAGTAAAAGTAGAAATGTAGAAATACTCTGTTACAAGTAAAAGTCCAGCGTTCAAAATGTTACGTAAGTAAATCAAAAATATATCAAAAGTAGCCGAGAGTTCTAACACCTTTCAAAATGTGAAAACATCAGCTCACAACACATCACTTGTAGAAGAGCTATTTCTGAATACCCACAAGTATAAAATAGGGCTTATAATTGGATAATTTATCTCTACGAGGCCGTGTTATTGGTCAAGTACTGTTTTCAAGCACCAGACCAGGTAAAACAATGATGACATCATGGTGACATCATGTTTACTCAGGCAGTAGATGATGTAACGGTTCATTTATACTCGGGCGCCAAAAATAGCCGATCAACATGCTGACCACATGCTGTGAGCTGGTACATATCTCTGCCGTCTGACACCAGTGTGCTGCCAGGTATAACAGGCCCTTAGTGTGTGTGTGTGTGTGTGTGTGTGTGTGTGTGTGTGTGTGTGTGTGTGTGTGTGTGTGTGTGTGTGTGTGTGTGTGTGTGTGTGTGTGTGTGTGTCTGTGTGTGTGTGTGTGTGTGTGTGTGTGTGTGTGTGTGTGTGTGTGTGTGTGTGTACAGCACCAAGACAAACAGTGTTAACTAGTGATGTCCGCTATTATCGGCCTCCCGATATTAGCATAAAAATGTAATATCGTAAAATATCGGTATCGTTCTTACCGTATGGTGTGTGTGTGGTATGAAATGTGAGCTTACCATAATCACAGTAATCCTTAATCATATTCTATCATTCAAGGGCTTTTGTAGAGAAATGAGACAGACTCCCTGCAGAGGGCAGTGGGTACAAACACACTTGTCCGTTTTTGTCCGTTTGCAACCGTACCGACGGCCGGAAGTCCCATCCACTCCCATGTTAAAAAAAAACGGATAAAACAGACGCGATCCGGTCCGGAAAAAGCACATCCGGTTTCCGCAACACATTTGTATACATAACAAAATTGCCGGATCCGGAACAAGAGCTTCCGTTTCGTAGCGACCCGTTTTCCGCCAGCAAACGGACAAGTGTGTTTGTACCCATTGTGTGTCTGTGTCCAGCTGATGCTCATTGATGCTCGTTAATGTTATAGGCATCAAAGCAATGATACTTTTGCTCTGTCAAATAGGCCTACATCTAATCTAAGATTAGTGGGACTCATTAAAATGACCACCAGTGAGTCCCGGGACTCACTTCTTTGAAAACCTAACAACATCACTGTATTATATTACATTTATTAGATATTATATTGATATTATATTATCGTCAATGTGATTGGTTGATCGAATACTTTATTAGTCATAAACGTAAACAGTCAGACATTAACACAAAGATGTCCCAGGAGCACATGCATGTGCAGTATGACATCATGGACAGGTCAACACAGATGTCAATATGACAGACGTTACATCACAGGAACTAAATATAAGCTCACAGTTATATTACTCTCTTCAGTTCAGACCTGCTGGCTGCTATGGACCAGAGCCATATAAGGAGAGTTGCATCACCTCCGTTCACTTCATGGGGCCAGTCTCCTACAGACCTCCTATTGGTGAATAGTGAAACAAATTTAAAGATTTAAAAAAAATAGCAGATCTACAAGCTCATAGAGCTTGTAGATCT
>NC_139940.1:1365143-1377643 GCF_963454915.1 Gymnoscopelus microlampas
TGATTGGAGCAGAACGGTTTCCAGCAGACTCACTGCCTCTGCGAAGCTGAGAGAGAGAGAGAGAGAGAGAGAGAGAGAGAGAGAGAGAGAGAGAGAGAGAGAGAGAGAGAGAGAGAGAGAGACACACACACACACACACACACAGAGAGAGAGAGAGAGAGAGAGAGAGAGAGAGAGAGAGACACACACACACAGAGAGAGAGAGAGAGAGAGAGCAGCCTTGTTGTTTGTGTTAGTGATGGTGAGTCATGCCGATGTGACCACCAAGTCAGTGTCCCTCAGTCCCTGTTCGTGACTCTGTGTAGCAACTTCTTTCATGTCAAGGACCCCTTATCTGAGAGAGATGAAGCAGGGACCCCTTAGCTGAGAGAGAGATGAAGCAGGGACCCCTTATCTGATAGAGATGAAGCAGGACCCCTTAGCTGAGAGAGAGATGAAGCAGGGACCCCTTAGCTGAGAGAGATGAAGCAGGGACCCCTTAGCTGAGAGAGATGAAGCAGGGACCCCTTAGCTGAGAGAGAGATGAAGCAGGGACCCCCCACTACATATTGTATACAATTGTGTTGTTTATGTTCAGAATATATGTTATTTTTTTTCCACTCATGCGCGTCTGTCTGTCTACTTGAGTGTACGGCCCACTCAGATCTCATGTCTGGTCTGAGGACGAGTAGGATTTGTCTGCACTTGCTTTTTCCATCTTAGACCTGCAGAGCAGCATTGTCTGACCGTCTGACAGGCATCTGGACACATGTATCCACTCCAACATGTATATCTAACACACTAATAAATAATCCCAGTGAAAATATAATATTTTATAAAAGCATACATGAATATGCCTACTTTATTTCCAAGTGACAATGACAAGCAATTCAAATCAAGCGATATGGAAACAATCTAACATAGCCTATTTGCAATGTTTCACTCATTTAAACAAGTGCTTTAACAGTCACTCAGATAAGATTGCAGATCTGACTCAGACCTAGGCTTTACGAACGCTAATGCGAGAGCATTTTTGGGAGTCGGGACCGGCGCTCTATAAATCTCTGTTATTGGTGTCATTCCTGTAGGCTGCCAGCCTACTGGACAAAGATGTACCGTTACAGAATACATGGTAATCCCACTGGCTGTGTGTGTGTGTGTGTGTGTGTGTGTGTGTGTGTGTGTGTGTGTGTGTGTGTGTGTGTGTGTGTGTGTGTGTGTGTGTAGTCGGCGGGTGGGGGAAACCCTTTCTTATTGGCTTTCCATACTTTGTTTGGTCGTATTCTGGTTCTTCATGTCGTAAAATCGTGGCGTTTGGAGAATCTTCGGTTTCAGCCGTCAGACTCATCAAAGCTCAGACGATTTGTACGCTAGGATTGGCTCTATACGACTGCTTGTTAAATCCCACGTGGGCGTAAGCTCATTCCTGGGCTTGAATTGAAGCTGTTTGGTACGTTCACTACGTTGTGTTGATAAATGAGGGCCATGATCTCTGGAGTCATGCCATGACCATTTATCTGTCACATTTTACAGATCACATTCCTATTGGCTGTATGTGACTGACTGCCTTACACATTCTGCTGGACCCTGGGTAGGCAACCTGGCCTGGCGGGATCTTTTCTTGTCTGATTACCTCATCAGTGTCTGTTGACTGTAGAGAACATGTGAGAACGTCTAGTTGAGGATTCATTCCACAGCTTTCTATGATTGTCTGTGTCTATGGTCCTATGTCTATGGTTATATGAATCTATGGTTGTCTATGGTTCGGTTGTATGGTTGTGTATGACTATGGTTCTAGTATGGTTCTATGGTTCTATGGTTCTGTGTCTATGGTTGTACTACATTTGTACTAATCTTTGAATATATATGTTTTTAAAGCGAATATTTGTAACTCAAAGCTTTGCTTTTGGCGGGTCCCTGGAACAAAATATTTTGAGATGGGGGTCCGCGGCCAAGATGCCAGCTGACCTGCCTCACATTTACACAAATGAAATGTAATAATGTAGGAGCAGAGTTTTGGCAGCTGGCCGGTGGTCCTGGACCCCCCCCCCCCCCCCCCCACTGGACCCCCCCTGGGGAGCGGGACCTGGTCATTAGCAGGCCATCTGCTCCCTGTGTGACCCGCCCTAATATGGACTGATGAGGGCAGACAGACACTGCTGTGACCATAGATATAGAAACCTAGATCCTCATTGGTCCGTAGATATAGAAACCCAGATCCTCATTGGTCCATAGATATAGAAACCTAGATACCTCATTGGTCCATAGATATAGAAACCTAGATCCTCATTGGTCCATAGATATAGAAACCTAGATACCTCATTGGTCCATAGATATAGAAACCTAGATACCTCATTGGCCGCTGCAGTTCGTTGGAGCGACTTGTATAAGAGAGGGCAAGCTGCCACTCAAAGTGACCACTGGCCAATCACAGCGCGTCTAACTGACTGGTTGCTGCGCGGCTGCCTCTTAAAGGGTTAAGGGCTGGGTTACGAAAGGACCCGCCCCCACCTACCTCTGATTGGCCTACCGAATGTCCCCTTCTGTGACGCACGCGGAAACTTCCCGAGGGAGGGGCGTAAGCTGGTGCCCCGCCCGAGATACAGATGGAGGAGGCGTGTCTACATGTCTACGGCTGTGACGGCCATGATGTCATGGTCTCATAACGCTGTGACAGAAAGGCAGCGATCCAAACAATCCTCCTATAATTCCACAAACCTCCAGTGAGACCAAAATGTTGACCATTGACCATGACCATACGCACGGAACTGCAAAGCCCGTTTTTTCGATTTCTCCAACTGTCATTTATTCGCATTTCTATGTAAAAGACCATGTCGCCATGGTTACGGCTGCCCAGCTGTGGGATGGCCCCGCGAGCTATGGGATGAATGGCTCCCGGGTTGCCAGATCATGTGCCTGCCCACCGCCGCAGAGGTTTGTGGGTTCCACAAATAAAGTTATTTGAAGACGTTTTCCTGCGGTAGTTAGTTGCGACATCGTCGCAATTAACCTTAAAAAAAAACATAAAACCTGCAGATTGTTCCTTTCAATCCTCCTGTCCGGTGAGAGCAAATAAAACACGTCCGTAACAATGAGCTGCAGTCGTTAGCTAATTACAACATTGCAGACCTGCTCCACCGCGTTCAAGCTAGCAGATTTACTCAAGATTTATTCTTTTTTTGCGTCCCGGAAATAGCAGATCTACAAGCTCACAACGTGTCACGGATGCAATGCGTTGTGAGCTTGTAGATTGGCTATATCGGGCACGAGTAGCATCCACACAGAGCTGATGAACCTCTGAATAATTAAACATCCTCTGATTACATGATGAATGAATGTTCACTAATGTATCTGACCATTAACACCAGAGGAGAGGAGAGGAGAGTAGTGAGGACAGTGATGGCAGGATGTCCTGGCCCGTGAGGGTTGAGGGTTGGGGGGGGGTCAGAGCAGCCATCTGTGCTTCACTAAACCACAGACAGGTTCAGGAACAGCTTGTTGACAAAAAAGCAAAACACAGCCATGACAGAGCAATAGAAAAAGCAGCTAGTGCTAATAAAACTAATATATTTAAATATTTGTGTGTGCGTGTGCGTGTGCACGCGCGCGCGTGTTTGCGTGCGCCCGCGTGCGTGTGCGTGCGCCCGTGTGCGTGTGCGTGTGTGTGTGCGTGTGCACGCGCGCGCGCGTGTGTGTGTGTGTGTGTAGACAGGGTTTTAGTGTCCATTGTTCCCAACCAGCCTGGTTGCCTGGTGGTAAAAAGCTGTGCCTGTCGGTCCAGCCTTGAGACTGTGGTACTGTGTGCGTGTGTGTTACTGTGTGTGTGTGTGTGTGTGTGTGTGTGTGTGTGTGTGTGCGTGCGTGCGTGCGTGCGTGCGTGCGTGCGTGCGTGCGTGCGTGCGTGCGTGCGTGCGTGTGGTAGAGTGTGGTGAAAGGGGTCTTTGATAATCCTACAGGCTTGTCGGTGGTCTGTCTCTACATACAAACATTAGTTTATTACATCAGTACTTGGAGAGCGCTTATTAACCCGACATAGAGGTACATTCTATACCTTAAATACATCTGTCTTAGATTCAGGGAAACCACAAATGTCAAATCAAAGCTGACATTTACAGCCTCTCACTGACTCCATGTTCCTCATGTCAGTTAAAGGAGTCTGAAACCCCAGGCGGATTGTAGTTTGTTTTCCAGCTTAGGTTAAAAACTACAACAGATTAAAAACATGGCCGACTAGTGAGCAACACAGCTGCACCAAACGTATTCATAACGAGTGTGTGTGTCCAGAGCCAAGGGCCAATGAGCAAGCCTGATAGTTATTGACACGCCTACAATCTAACACGGGAGGCATGCGTTAATCCGACAGACCTTTTCTCCGACTATGTGGCATCCGCGTGCGGTTAGGGTTAGGGTGCGGGTTTGGTTCGGGTTTACTGTTTAATGTCGGAGCACTGCGCTGTCGGAGGAATGCGCTGTCGGACTAACGTATTGCACCCATCTAACACACCCATTATTAGTTTAATTACATGCAGCGGTGTTACTTACATCACTGTGTACTATCCACCTGTTTCTTGGCTGTGTGTTTTCCACTTCCTGTCGGATTTCATTGGATATCATTAGTCATCTGACTGGTTTCATTGGATTTCATTGGATCAAAAGACAGGAAGTGGAACACAGTGAAAAGCCTAGGAAACAGGTGAATAAGGTCAGCCTTATGCAGTCTGCCATGTTTTTACCATGATGTAGTTTTTTAACCTGAAGTAGAAAACCATCATCCTACAAGATCAGGGGTCTGCAACCTGCGGCTTTGGAGCCACATGTGGCTCTTTAGCCCTTCCCTTTTGGCTCCCTGTAGCTATAGAAAACATTATGTGGAAATTAAAATTGTATTTATCGTTGTTGTAATATGAGACATAGATTTTTACGTGCTCAAATACTGTAAAGATGTGAAGAATAAATAATACGTTTCAACATTTCTGTCAAATGTGCGTTCTCCAGACAGGGTCCACGAGGAACTCCAGGTGCCGTTGAGGGGATCCCAGGGGGGTCCCCATCAGCTAAACCATTGATACTTAAGAACCAAATGGACCCATGGTCTGTAACGTAAGGGTCAGAGTTATGGGGGTCCTTGACTTAATGCATAATGAAGACCCACTGTAATACAAGAGGATAGCCCCCCCCCTCCCCCCCACAGGCAGCCATGTTACCGTAGCAACGGGAGCCAGGGTCCATTGCAGCAGCAGAGAGCTGACATCCTTAACATTTATGACCTCAGTGCTCTGATGTATGGTCTGACCATAGGGTGGGGGGGGGGGGGGGGGGGGGGGCTTGTAAAGGTGACAAATGATGAAGAGCCCCCACCCCCCACTCTTGCCTGGCAGGGAGCAGAGATTGCATCATCCATGTGATGAGGTCATCCGTCCATCCATCCAACATGTGATGGAACAGGAGATGAATGTTTAATTAAGAGGAAAGGCTGGATGACCAATATGGAAATGAGCCCCCCCCCCACTAAGCACTAGTGGAAAGTAACTAAATACATTTACTCGTTGTCGTCAGGCAGAAAACTCCATACCTCCATATCTACTTATTTTACATTCCCCCCCCCCATAATTTAACGCCCTATACTTCTTTGTCACATAAAGCTGGTGAAAATCGACGATCTACAAGCTCTCAACATGTATGTATATATTGGCTATTTTGTTTTAATTAAGTGGACATTTAAGTGGTTAAAAGAGTGTTATGTTGGTTTTATGGGTATGTGCAAATTAAGTGGTGTGTTGCATGATGTGTGTGTGTGTGTGTGTGTGTGTGTGTGTGTGTGTGTGTGTGTGTGTGCGTGCGTGCGTGCGTGCGTGTGTGTCACTTAACACACACACACAACACAATACGCATCAAAGGACTGCAATGGAAATAAGCCACTTGTTTGTTTTTTTTGTTGCGTTTTATCTGCTATTTTTGCTGCTTTTGCGCGACACTGTAAGCATGATAAAGTAGGGCATTCATTCATTTGTAAAATAGTTCAAATATGGAGATACAAGATTTTATGCCCCGACAGCAAAACTATATTTTCTGGATATACCTGGCTGGTGGGGCGGGTGTGCGTGTGTGTGTGTGTGTGTGTGTGTGTGTGTGTGTGTGTGTGTGTGCGTGAGTGCGTGTGTGTGTGTGCGTGTGTGCGTGCGCACACAGGGGAGCAGCGCTGAGTGCAAGTCGTGGCACGGATTCCCTGTTAAGAGGATCAGAGAGAAGAAGAAAAAAAACAGCAGAAGAATAGAATATCAAGGAGAGAGAGAGGGGGTGGGGTGGGGCGATCGATGTCTCTGGGTTCGTGTCGAAGGCCTGTTATTAATGATGCGGCGTCTCCACTCGTCTCCCTGCAGCCTGGAAGCTGTCAGGAAAAAGGGGGGGGGGGGATATGTGAGAGGCCGGGGGGGGGGGGGGGGTCCCTACACTATAAAAAATGTGAGAGTTGATTTGAAGACGTGGTGAAATGAAAAATATGTTTTTCACACGTTTAGAGCATATCCCTGGTCATAATATGGACATACCTAACAATAGATGCCAAAATAATTTAATACAATCTATTTTTATCAAAAGTCCCAAAAAGTCCAATCTTAACCTGGAACACATCTGTGTCACTTATAAGATTTCTTTGGCTATTCAAAAATAGCAGATATACAAGCTCATGACGCGGCACCGAGTGCCGCGTCATGAGCTTGTATATCTTGTAGAATCGGTATCAATGTTGATTTCATTCACCTGTGTGATTCCATAGCGCACATTCCTCCAAAACACACCTGATTTAATAACTCAATAACTACTCTGTTTTGAATCTTATTCAAGATGGCGTCCAGACGGTGTATTACTCGTAGTAAACTTAGTCGGCATTAAATATGTATCTGAAAACATGTTAGGTTAAATAAGCAACAAAGTAACAACATGTTTCACACTGGCCTCTCTCTCTCTCTCTCTCTCTCTCTCTCTCTCTCTCGCTCTCTCTCTCTCTCTCTCTCTCTCTCTCTCTCTCTCTCTCTCTCTCTCTCTCTCTCTCTCTCTCTCTCTCTCTCCAATTGTGTCTCATTTCATTTGTTTCATCACTTACATTTTCACTTGCTTATCCTGTATGAGTTCTCTCTCCTGATTGGATGGAATTGGGAATCCTGAACTAAACAAATATTTACTGTTTAGTGTTCACTAAAGAGGCTGAAGAGACGAGGAGACTGTTACTGAACAAACACTCTATGATTACTATCATGATATAGATCTATTTAACACTGTTACTGAACAAACACTCTATGATTACTATCATTATGCAAGGGATAATGCATGGGGAGGTAGTCATTATTGAAATTTAAAGCCCGACAGGGCAATTAACCACCGAGGCGCAGCCGCTTATTACACGGCTACTTAATAAATACATAAATACATTTACCCAAAAGTAACAACAAAACGAAGTATTTCCTTGCTTACGGCAATGAAAGTATTCCATAAGTATTGGGCTGGGCGGACAAGTTCGCCTCGCAAAAACAAATGACGAAATGGAAAAAAACTCGCCCCAAAACACACTCGCCCCCCATTCTATTTACTGCCGATTTACCTGTAATACCGCCGGATTTGCCCCGGGGCGACTGTGTTTTGGGGCGAGCGTTTTGGTATTCCCCCGTTGTTGTGCCACGATAAACAAGGAAGCGCAGTGGATCAAATAGAATGACTTCTCGGTTATTGCATCGTCTATTTCTCACTTCAAATGTTTTCAAAAATATTCTTGAGAGCAACGTTTAGTTGTAAATGACATTGTTTGTTTGTTTACATGGCTGTCATGTTGGATAAAGCATATAACCAAGCAGCACAGGTTGATATGAGCAGGTGTTCTGAGTCTCTGATTACACAGCGGTCCGTTATAGAGCTCATCGGTCATTATCCAGAAATAATGACCGATGACTGACCAATCAGAATCGAGCATTCAACCAAGCCGCGTAATAAATAGATCTATTTAACACTGTTACTGAACAAACACTCTATGATTACTATAACAATATAGATCTATTTAACACTGTTACTGAACAAACACTCTATGATTACTATCATTATATAGATCTATTTAACACTGTTACTGAACAAACACTCTATGATTACTATCACAATATAGAGCTATTTAACACTGTTACTGAACAAACACTCTATGATTACTATCATTATATAGATCTATTTAACACTGTTACTGAACAAACACTCTATGATTACTATAACAATATAGATCTATTTAACACTGTTACTGAACAAACACTCTATAGTAATGATTACTATCACAATATAGAGCTATTTAACACTGTTACTGAACAAACACTCTATAGTAATGATTACTATCACATCAACAATATCATTGTTGCGAGGTTGTACATCAGCTATTTTCTAACTTTATATTTGACAATTTAGCCATTGTTTGACATTTGTTTTCAATAGTATAGTGTGTGGATTACTTTTCACGCAGTAATGGTCTTTTAAAAAAAATTTTTAGACAATTTAGAGGTATTAAAAAGGTCTCTTTATAAATGTGCAGATACCCTGTATACACTTATACCGTGTGTTGGTTTGTTTACTGTTGAGTGAGAAAACTATGTCGCACATTACGATAATCATCTGAGGACCCCCTGGGGGTCCCGACACACAGTTTGAGAAGCAGTAAGTGAACACAGTATAGTGTCTTTATTATAAAGGTGGTTACAGTGGCTCATAGAGGGTTAACATGCATTAATCACAGTACAGTGTCTTTATTATAAAGGTGGTTACAGTGGCTCATAGAGGGTTAACATGCATTAATCACAGTACAGTGTCTTTATTATAAAGGTGGTTACAGTGGCTCATAGAGGGTTAACATGCATTAATCACAGTATAGTGTCTTTATTATAAAGGTGGTTACAGTGGCTCATAGAGGGTTAACATGCATTAATCACAGTATAGTGTCTTTATTATAAAGGTGGTTACAGTGGCTCATAGAGGGTTAACATGCATTAATCACAGTATAGTGTCTTTACTATAAAGGTGGTTACAGTGGCTCATAGAGGGTTAACATGCATTAATCACAGTATAGTGTCTTTACTATAAAGGTGGTTACAGTGGCTCATAGAGGGTTAACATGCATTAATCACAGTATAGTGTCTTTATTATAAAGGTGGTTACAGTGGCTCATAGAGGGTTAACATGCATTAATCACAGTACAGTGTCTTTATTATAAAGGTGGTTACAGTGGCTCATAGAGGGTTAACATGCATTAATCACAGTATAGTGTCTTTATTATAAAGGTGGTTACAGTGGCTCATAGAGGGTTAACATGCATTAATCACAGTATAGTGTCTTTATTATAAAGGTGGTTACAGTGGCTCATAGAGGGTTAACATGCATTAATCACAGTATAGTGTCTTTATTATAAAGGTGGTTACAGTGGCTCATAGAGGGTTAACATGCATTAATCACAGTACAGTGTCTTTATTATAAAGGTGGTTACAGTGGCTCATAGAGGGTTAACATGCATTAATCACAGTATAGTGTCTTTATTATAAAGGTGGTTACAGTGGCTCATAGAGGGTTAACATGCATTAATCACAGTATAGTGTCTTTACTATAAAGGTGGTTACAGTGGCTCATAGAGGGTTAACATGCATTAATCACAGTATAGTGTCTTTATTATAAAGGTGGTTACAGTGGCTCATAGAGGGTTAACATGCATTAATCACAGTACAGTGTCTTTATTATAAAGGTGGTTACAGTGGCTCATAGAGGGTTAACATGCATTAATCACAGTATAGTGTCTTTATTATAAAGGTGGTTACAGTGGCTCATAGAGGGTTAACATGCATTAATCACAGTACAGTGTCTTTATTATAAAGGTGGTTACAGTGGCTCATAGAGGGTTAACATGCATTAATCACAGTATAGTGTCTTTATTATAAAGGTGGTTACAGTGGCTCATAGAGGGTTAACATGCATTAATCACAGTATAGTGTCTTTATTATAAAGGTGGTTACAGTGGCTCATAGAGGGTTAACATGCATTAATCACAGTATAGTGTCTTTATTATAAAGGTGGTTACAGTGGCTCATAGAGGGTTAACATGCATTAATCACAGTACAGTGTCTTTATTATAAAGGTGGTTACAGTGGCTCATAGAGGGTTAACATGCATTAATCACAGTATAGTGTCTTTATTATAAAGGTGGTTACAGTGGCTCATAGAGGGTTAACATGCATTAATCACAGTACAGTGTCTTTATTATAAAGGTGGTTACAGTGGCTCATAGAGGGTTAACATGCATTAATCACAGTATAGTGTCTTTATTATAAAGGTGGTTACAGTGGCTCATAGAGGGTTAACATGCATTAATCACAGTATAGTGTCTTTATTATAAAGGTGGTTACAGTGGCTCATAGAGGGTTAACATGCATTAATCACAGTACAGTGTCTTTATTATAAAGGTGGTTACAGTGGCTCATAGAGGGTTAACATGCATTAATCACAGTATAGTGTCTTTATTATAAAGGTGGTTACAGTGGCTCATAGAGGGTTAACATGCATTAATCACAGTATAGTGTCTTTATTATAAAGGTGGTTACAGTGGCTCATAGAGGGTTAACATGCATTAATCACAGTATAGTGTCTTTATTATAAAGGTGGTTACAGTGGCTCATAGAGGGTTAACATGCATTAATCACAGTATAGTGTCTTTATTATAAAGGTGGTTACAGTGGCTCATAGAGGGTTAACATGCATTAATCACAGTATAGTGTCTTTATTATAAAGGTGGTTACAGTGGCTCATAGAGGGTTAACATGCATTAATCACAGTATAGTGTCTTTATTATAAAGGTGGTTACAGTGGCTCATAGAGGGTTAACAGTATGCATTAATCACATGTCAGAAATCTATCTGCAGCTCCAGGTTCATTTACAGGAATGTTGGCTGAGAGCCAAAGCCTGATCCAACCCTCTGCTGTCAGCTATACTGACAGAGACACAGAGACACAGAGACACAGAGATACAGAGACACAGAGACACAGAGACACAGAGACACAGAGACACAGAGACACAGAGACACAGAGACACAGGGACACAGAGACACAGAGACACAGAGACACAGACACACAGACACACAGACACACAGACACACAGAGACACAGAGACACAGACACACAGACACACAGACACACAGAGACACAGAGACACAGAGACACAGACACACAGACACACAGAGACACAGAGACACAGAGACACAGAGACACAGAGACACAGACACACAGACACACAGACACACAGACACACAGAGACACAGAGACACAGACACACAGACACACAGACACACAGAGACACAGAGACACAGAGACACAGAGACACAGAGACACAGACACACGGAGACACAGACACACGGAGACACAGAGACACATAGACACACAGAGACACAGAGACACAGAGACACAGAGACACAGACACACGGAGACACAGACACACGGAGACACAGAGACACATAGACACACAGAGACACAGAGACACAGAGACACAGAGACACAGAGACACAGAGACACAGAGACTCAGAAACACAGACACACAGACACACAGAGACACAGAGACACAGAGACACAGAGACACAGAGACTCAGAAACACAGACACACAGACACACAGACACACAGAGACACAGAGACACAGAGACACAGACACACAGACACACAGAGACACAGAGACACAGACACACAGACACACAGAGACACAGAGACACAGAGACTCAGAAACACAGACACACAGAGACACAGAGACACAGAGACACAGGGACACAGGGACACAGATACACAGATACACAGATACACAGAGACACAGAGACACATAGACACATAGACACAGAGACACAGAGACACAGAGACACACGTCTGAACGGCCTGCAGGACGCATTGCATCATGTCTTTGGTTAGACGTTAGCTTAGTGTGCAGATACACAGGACCTCCGTCACTTTGTTCTCAGTGGTGAAAAGAAGTACATTTACTCAAGTACTGCACTTAAGTACAATTTTCAGGAACTGTTTCTTTACTTTACTGGAGTATTTCCAATTGTCAGTACTTTTACTTCTACTCCACCAACATCTCAGAGGCAAATATTGTACTTTTACTCCACTACAATTGTTTGAAAACTTTAGTTACTAGTTACTTTGTAGATTTAGATTATTATTATTAAAACCACTTCAGACCTACATACTTCAGCTTCACACACATGTCTGTGTTGTCACTGCTGTTATATCCTACTGAGGAGCCCCCAAACTGGACCAAACTACTGACCTGCCAGTGAGGAGCCCCCAAACTGGACCAAAGACACTCTGTCTGGAGAATAGATAGATAGACTGTGAATTCCTCGGTGTTCATGTAACTCTGAGAGTGTTCAAATGGAACCAAATGGACCCTTACAGGTCTGTGACTCTGAGGAGTGTACACATGGACCCACAGAGTTAAAAGAACACTCAGTATTGTACAGTGTGTTAGAAC
>NC_139940.1:1382643-1385143 GCF_963454915.1 Gymnoscopelus microlampas
CTACTGCCAGGAGGTAAGACCACCCGCTCGGAGCTCAACGACAACAACAACAACAACAGGGGCACTCGGGTGGTGCGGGGGTTAAGTAGCTGTCCACGTGAGTGAGGGGAGAGAGGGGAGGAGCTAGGGAGTGAGGGGAGAGAGGGGAGGAGCTAGGGGGGAGTGATCACAGCAGTGACCACAGGCCCTGGAAGAGAAGCTTAATGACCAGGCAGCCAGAGCAGATCGATAGAGAGGCTGCTAACATCAGCATGATCACTATTACAACGGCCTGGATGTCTGTCTGCCTCCTGGAGGGTTCTACACCTGCTCCACTGTGGTTCTACACCTGCTCCACTGTTGTTCTACACCTGCTCCACTGTGGTTCTACACCTGCTCCACTGTGGTTCTACACCTGCTCCACTGTGGTTCTCAATGGGACCAAGTTCATTCAACCTTTATTTAAAGAGGTGGTGCCATGGTTTTGCACCTTTTCTGTTTTTCATGTGTCTATGAGGTTGATAGAACTTCATTAATCCCCCCTGGTGGTGTTTTTATGGTGTTTTATGTCTTCTCTGACTATTTGGAGTTTCTTCCTGGAGGCTGAAATCTTGAGGGTCAAACGTGCCAATAGAAAAACAGCGCTTTAATGACACAGTAAAAAATATACCCTCCCCCTCATTATCATAACACAACAGGTGTGGGCATGAGGAAGAGGAGGGACTAGGACAGGTGGGTGGTGCTAAGGTGGTGGAGGAGGTGCTAAGGTGAGAACCAGGTATACTTAATGAACTGGAGGCGTGTCCACATAAAAACATAATTTTAACACTTTCTGTACACTTTAAAAAAAAAAGAATCTTCCTCCCAGTATAACCATAATACCTGATGATTATGTTTGGGGGGGGGGGGGGGGGGGGGATCACTGAAAATCACGGCACCCCGTCTTTAAGATTCTCTGAGAGATCAATCAGGGAGACCCTCATTTACAATGATGCAGAGATTATACACATAAATAACATACGAACTACAAAGATTCCTACAATGGCGAATAGATGCTATAGGGCATTGGTTCTCAAAGTGGGGTCCGGGGACCCCCAGGGGTCCTTGAGGGAGTTCCAGGGGGTCCCCAGCTAAATGATAGATTAGGCACCAAATGGACCCTTATGGGTCTGTAACTCTGAGAGTGTACAAATGGAACCTGGTTCCATTTGTACACTCTCAGAGTTAAATTGACATTGATTTTACAATATGAATTGCGGTCCAAGTGATAGAAATACCATTAAATGGGGGTCTGTAGCCCTAATGCATGTCAAACTGGGGTCCTTGAAATTAAAATGGTTGAGAATCACTGAGCAGTAAAAAAAAATCTTCTCTTATGGGGGTCCCTGGCATATCTTTTGAAATGGGGGTCCGCGGGCTAATAAGTGTCAATTTGGGGGTCCTTGACATGAAAAAGTTTGAGAACCACTGGAATAGATGCTATAGGGTATTCAGTTTAAGCTCTTGTTGCAAGAGGTTCCAAGACTCAGGTGCACCAATGCTGAAAGCAGTCTTTCCCCGTTCCCAACTGGCAAAAGTGTGACTAGGTTTCTGACGTGGCATGGATGAGATATATGGTGGTCATTTTCCAACCAGGGCTTTATAAATGGACCCGTTAGGGTGTCCATTTGGTTCTTTCAGAGATACTTTCAGAGGTACAGACCTGTAAGGGTCCATTTGGTTCTTTCAGAGATACTTTAAGAGTTACAGACCTGTAAGGGTCCATTTAGGAACCCTGGGAGTCCCCGGACCTCACTTTGAGAACCACTGGTCTGCTGTATATAAAACACAAAGCACAAAGCTGATTAAAGTCCTGTCTTACGTCATCTATACACAGAATTTAATCATACATACAGTATTTAATCATATATACACTATTTAATCATATATACTGTAGAGTGAGGTCTGAAGGAAATATACCAGACGTCTGTCTGTATGTCTTTACTGTCTGTCTGGTCTCCCTCCTGTCGCCTGTGAGACGTAGGCCTGTCACATTATTACATACTACTATAATCATAATTATTTGAGATAATCACAATTATCATCATTATCGCTTCCATGTTGAAAAATGTTCGCACATTTTCAAACATGTTCCAAACAGTAGCAGAAATAGCAGATCAAATAAGCTTGTCAGTCATTTATTTCCGCTATTTTAACTTTTTTTTTAAAGTATAAAATCAAATATGTCAGTAATTTCTTTGTAATTTATGTTATTTGAGATATCTGCCCTCTGCCCTCTGGCCTGAAAGGCAAACAGAAATGAAAACACAATTAAATATAGCAGATCTACAAGCTCACAACACGTCGCACCGCACGACCGCACGACGATAGAGCTTTAACTTTTAAAACAATTTTAGTTTTAGTTTTAATCAAATATAGCACTGTTACAACTGTTACCGTTTGAAATAAAGTAAAGATAAGAGAGAATTAAATGTTAATCACATGAACGATACAGCATCCCTGTTATTCTAGGAGAGAACAT
>NC_139940.1:1390143-1432643 GCF_963454915.1 Gymnoscopelus microlampas
TATAAAATAGGGGAAAATCAAACCCCAACCCCCTAAATCTAACCTCTAAAGGTCCTATCCTAAACCTAATCTGAGTTCCCAGAAGTTTTCGCCAGCTCTGGCGAGGAACTTCTGGGCCACAGCCCTGGTATTTGTGGGCGGGATGTACGTCACGCTCTGAATCTGAGCGGACACGCCTCTTACCGGTCTGAGAGCTGTGCAACTCGTCTAAAAAGTCCGACGAGAGGCAAACAGCAGTACACAACAATGGCGGCCGAAATTTCTCAAGGGGAAATTGCTTCCCGTCGATCCTATTTAGATGCATCACCCACTGCATGTGGATCCCGCCCCCTTTTCTTCATTGGCTGTTGATTTGAATCACAACGCAGTGGCCGCGCCCCTGCTATCCAAGCTCCGACGCTAACCCTCCCAGACTATCCTAAACCTAACCCCAACCTGAATCTTTAACTAATCGTAAACATAGCTCTAAAAATCTTTTTTTCAACCATAAAATAACAATTTCTCTTGTGAGGACCAAGAAAATGGTCCTCACAACATCTTTTTCTCATATTCTACTATTCCTGTGGGGGATGTTTGGTCCTCATAAGTATAGTAATACAAAGTGCATGTGTGCGTGTGCGCGTGTGTGTGTGGGAACTGTTGCCGCTACTGTATAGCAGACATCAAACACAGGCCTTGTCCACACACACATATAACTAAAAGTCTGCAAATACTTTGACTGCACACATCCCCGGGTGTGACTAGTTTGGACACATCCCTGGCATCCTATAGTTTCAATGTGTGTGTGTGTGTGTGCGCGTGTGCGTGTGCGTGTGCGTGTGCGTGCGTGCGTGCGTGTGTGTGCATGCGTGTGTGTGTGTGTCTAGGCGTGCACAGCGGACAGCCTGGAGCTCCACAGCTATGGGATGTTGCTGCCGTGCGGAGACCATTTCCGGGGGGTGGAGTACGTGTGCTGCCCGGGGAGGGGGGGCTCCGGGGGGAAGGGCGGCGAGGCCGACGCCGCCCCCGTGGACCCCCTCCCCCCCGCCGCCGGGGGCACCGCCCCCCAGCAGACGCTCAGCGCCCAGAGCAACGCCGATGCCCACACAGTGTGAGTGTTTACCTCTGACCTCTGACCTTAAAGACACACTGTCACCACTGACCTCTGACCTTAAAGACACACTGTCACCACTGACCTCTGACCTTAAAGACACACTGTCACTCTGGAGTCTCTAAAAATGTCACTTAGATTATTGTGTTACATTACATTAAATTACATTACAGTCATTTAGCAGACGCTTTTATCCAAAGCAACTTACAATAAGTGCATTCAACATAGGTAGGGAATGAAACTACTAATCACCAGAAGTCTGAAGTGCATTTTCTGCTAAAGCAAGCAACCAAGAGTATACCTAGAGCTAAGGTAAAAGTGCAATATATCGGCCTGGGCCGTGGCGTCGCGGTCCAGGCACCCTCGGTTGAAATCCCTTAACTGACAGCTTGTTGCGGGTTCGCGTCCCGTTCCCGACGACCTTTGCTGCGTGTCTTCCCCCATCTCTCTCCCCGTTTCCTGTCAGCCTACTTTCACTGTCCCTCTCCAAATAAAGCTATAAAAAGCCCCAAAAAAAATCTTAAAAAAAAAAAAAAAAAAAAGTGCAATATATCAGCTACCTACTTTCTTAAACAGATGAGACAAAATAGCAAAATCAAATGAGCACGAGCTAAAACAAATAAGTGTATCGAATAAACAAGATCCAATAAAACAATAAAACAAGAGTTCGTACAACTAGTTAACAACAAGTAGGCCAGGCAAAGAGGAAGGGTAGTGTTTCCTGAAGAGGTGGGTTTTCAGCCTGTGGTGAAAGATGGGCAGTGACTCTGCTGTCCTGACATCAGTGACTCTGCTGTCCTGACATCAGTGACTCTGCTGTCCTGACATCAGTGACTCTGCTGTCCTGACATCAGTGGGGAGTTCATTCCACCACTGTGGGGCCAGAACAGAGAAAAGTCGTGACCGTGTAGATCGGCCAGAAGGACCACTGAGCGACGAGGCAATCAGTCGCCCCGAGGTGGCAGACCGAAGTGGTCGGGCAGGGGTGGCCTCGACCATAGCCCGGAGGAAATCGGATTCAATTTGATTGCATTGTGGACCCACCTATAGGCCACCTCTTAAAGGGATAGTTCACCCCCAAAATGACTTTCTTTCCATATATTAGTCACCCCATGGAGACTTAAATGTATGGATATTGTTTAGTTTTTGTCTCATTCCTAAGACAATAATTTGATGACCAGCAGCGGTTCTGGTAGGAGACACAAAGAGTCTCCTTTGTGTCTCCTACCGGAACTGCTGATCATCAAATTATTGGCTTAGGAATGAGACAAAAACTAAACAATATCCATACATTTAAGTCTCCATGGGTGAGAGAGACAGAGACAGACGGAGATATGTCCATTCCAGCACCATGGACAGAGACACTGCTTGACAGTTGGTTATTAAGCGAGGGATAATTGACAGCAAGTCGGTCATTGTTGAGAAATAAATCCCAACAGGAAGAGCTAACAACACTGCAGAGCTCCAGACCCTGACAGGCAAAACCTCTTTGCCCGGAAATAGCCGATCCACAGATCTACAGTGAGCTTGTAGATCTGCTATTTTCGGCTGATGTTCAACCCCAGAATAGGGATGCTATATAGGGTTAAAGTGGTTAATGTTGAGTCCAGTGGTTCTCAAAGTGGATTCCAAGGACTCCCTGGGTTCCTTTAGGTGGGTTCTAAATGGACCCTTACGGGTCTGTAACTCTGAGAGTGTATAAATCAGGGGTGATGCAGAGGGCCATTATATTTCCACAGTCACTCCAGAGACACACATGACATATACTGTCAGGCAGACACCTCTTATCTCCATATTTTAACTTTTTTTCTATGTCACACAAAAGTAGCAAAAATAGCCGATCTACAAGCTTGTAGATCGGCTATTTTTGCTATTTTTGAATTGGAATCCTGAATTTCTTTTTGCTATTTTTGAATTGGAATCCTGAAAAGTAACACTTTGATTTAATTTCAAATGCATTTGTATGAACTTAATGGTCATAAAAAAGACAATAGAATTTTAATACTAGCCATTACACTACACCATGAATTTTAAAGGTTTCATGACGTTCAGTTTTACCACACATTAAAAGTCTTTGTCATGGTCCTTCAAACGTGTATAAAAAGTTTTAACAAAAAATTCCACTCCATTGATCCATGGCAGGTGTTTTTCTCTCACATTTCTAAAGCCTTTTCAACTGCAATGAAAAAATAAATCTTTGCCTGCGGGTGTCGCTGGTGAGGGATTTTGCCTGTCAATCATCGCCTCTGCTTTAAGCTATACTAATATAGAATGAGGTACTTAAAGCGGGTCATGTTTGCATGTTAGGAATCATAACAGCTGCAATCAATAATATATCACTATTCTGATATTAACCTGTGTGCCACATTAAGAAGGAGGGGGCCACATGTGGCCTCCACCTTCGGGACCTGTTAGGGACCTGTTAGTTTCCTTTGGTTCCATTTGTACACTCTCAGAGTTAAGGGGAGACCTTGAAATGTAAAAGTTTGAGACCCATGCCCTAAGTCTGACCACCCCCCCCCCCCCCCCCCCACACACACTGTCCTTGTCGTAACGCAGAACCAAAGTGACGGCGAACGCGGCCAGCCCCTCCCCCGGCGCCGACGTAGACGAGACCACCGTGGCAGAGGAGGACGAAGATGATGAGGAGGATGAGGAGGCCATGGAGGAGGAAGGAGAGGAAGAAGCCAGGGAGGTATGGCAGCCCTTTATCTTCATATAGTCACGTTTTAGTCCTTCTGAAATGTTTTTAGTGTTAGTCTAGTTTCAGTCCACTAAATATCATAAATAACATTTCAGTCGACTAAATGTACTTAAGGCGGGGCCGTGATGGCGGCGTAACGCCTGATTTTTACGTAGCCGTGTGCCGAAAATAGCCGATCTACAAGTTCATCTATTTTCAGAGTGTGACACCCACACACAGCCAAGCATAAAATGACTTGTCTTAGTTCTACTGTATCTCTTCTAGAGTTCTCAACGGGCCTGAGAATTAAGGCCCGGCCCGAACTGGGCCCTACTGGGCCGGCCCCGAGGCTCGGCCCGGCCCGAACAATTACCATACTTTTAGGCTCGAAAACCCGAAAGGGTGTCATTATGAGCTTAAAGTCCGCAAAGTCACATCCAACAAGCTTTGAACTGAGCAGACTGGACTTTCCGTTTCACAGATAATGGCCAAAACATCTTGAAAACGGACACTTTCTGTCAGGAATGAGTACGGAGGACCCAAAAGCATCCTGTTTTGTTTATTAACAAAACAGGATATTCCATAAAAGGGCAAAAACGAAGACAGATAATAACAGGACTCTCAGATACAGGAAGGACTCACTCTACAGGGAACTACAAACCAACAAGAACACATGCAAACACAGGGCTTAAAAAGACCGCACACAGGTGAACTCAACACACAATCAACACTGGGATAGGCTGGAGGACTAAGAGGACACAGGTGGAAACACTGACCAATCACAACACTGGTAAGACAAGGAAGGTACAGAACTACAGGGACATACAGGAAGTCACAGAACACTACTACAAAATAAAGAACTACAGGGGCAGACAGGAGGTCACAGAGCACTACTACAAAATAAAGAACTACAGGGGCAGACATGAAGGCACAGAACACTACTACAAAATAAAGTACTACATGGGCAGACAGGAAGGCACAGAACACTACTACAAAATAAAGAACTACAGGGGCAGACAGGAAGGCACAAAACACTACTACAAAATAAAGAACTACAGGGGCAGACAGGAAGTCACAAAGCACTACTACAAAATAAAGGTGCACAAGACCAAGGTAACAACAGTGTAAACCAAAACCAAAACCAACAGAACAGGAATATAAGACAACATACAGAGCATACAGAACAGAACAGTCCTAATAAGTCCAAAAACCTAAACACGGGCAGTCACGGTCCACGGGCCGAGGAGCGGAGCGTGACACTTTCGCAGATTTTTCGAATGAGTTTTGTCCATTATCGCCCGTTTTTCTTTAAAAACACGGGCTATGAAGGTCGGACGGCGACAATTTATGGAACACCAGCCTGACCAATTTGCATACATTTTGGGCCCGAAAACGTCGGGTCGGGTCAGGTAGGGTCGGATTCGGGCAGAATTTGAGAGCTCTAATCTCTTCTCCACTAATCCCTCCATAACATTTATAGTCTAGTTTTTATGTGTTAACAAAATTGTCAATATACATGATTTAGTCATAGTTTTAGTCATCGCAGCTTAGTTTTCGTTTAGTTTTTATTTAGTTTTCGTCAGTGATAAAAAGGTACTTTAAAACGTTTTCCGTCATGTTTTTAGTCGACAGAATGAACCCTGCTCTGGATGAAGCAGTGTTAATTTAGTTTTAGTCTTTTGAATAAAATTCCATTTAGTTTTAGTCATATTTTAGTCATCTGAAATGTTTTAGTTTTTGTCTAGTTTTAGTCGACTAAATATCATAAGATTATAGTCGACTAAATCTACAGTTGATTTAGTCGACTAAAATGTATGTTGGTGGTGCCTTGATGGCGTCGTGATGGCTGATTTTACACTTGGTCGCATGATGAAAATAGCAGATCTACAAGGTCACAACGCATCGCAGCGCGGCGCGTTGTGAGCTTGTAGATCTGCTATTGCAAACATAAAATGACTTGTCTTTTAGTTCTACTGGATTCCTCACTAACATTTTAGTCTAGTTTTTATTTGTTGACGAAATTGTCAATATATTTAGTCTTAGTTTTAGTGATCATAGCTTAGATCAGGGGTCTTCAACGTTTTCAGGCCAAGGACCCCTAGCTGAGAGAGAGATGAAGCAGGGACCCCCTCCTCTATATCGTACACAATTGTGTTTCAGATGCAACTTTTTTTGTTTACGTGGTCTGCTCTTTTTTAACCTCTTACGCCTCTTTGCCAAAAATAGCAGATCTACAAGCTCTCAACGCCTCGCAGCGCGAGGCGTTGAGAGCTTGTAGATCTGCTATTTTTGGCTAAAGTTCTCCTCAGAAAAGGGGATACTTAGGGTTCAAGTGGTTAAGGTAAAAATAAATCATATCACACAAAGATTTGGCGGACCCCCTGTGGTAACTCTGAGGACCCCCTAGGGGTCCCGGACCCCCTGTTGAAGACCCCTGGCTTAGTTTTTACTTAGTTTTCGTCAGTGAAAAAAGGTAGAGGACGAAATCAACACTGGGATGAAGAGCGTCTGATTAAACGCCGACATCTTAAAATGTAAATCGTAGGAAGAGGAAGAGGAGGATGAGGACGAGGCTGACGACGAGGATGAGGAGGAAGAGGAGACGGCGGCGGCGGGCGTAGCGGCGGCGGCTAAGGCTAAGGCGGAGCCAGAGGAGTACGAGTACTCCGTGGACTCGGGTCCGTACCAGGCCACCGACTACCTGGACCCCTTCTACTACGAGAAGGGACAGCAGCAGGGCCGCAAGCCCACCGCTTCACCACCCCTCACCCGAGGAGACAGCTGTGAGTGTTCTGTCTGTCTGTCTGTCTGTCTGTCTGTCTGTCTGTCTGTCTGTCTGTCTGTCTGTCTGTCTGTCTTGTTAGAGCTGTTACAGCTTTTGTCTCATTCCTAAGCCAATAATGTGATGGCCAGCTGACCGGTAGGCAGCGGTTCCGGTAGGAGACACAAAGGAGACTCTTTGTGTCTCCTACCGGAACCGCTGCCGGTCATCAAATTATTAGCTTTAGGTATGCGACTAAAACTATTCATGGATATAAAAATATCCATGAATTCAAGTCTCCATGGGGTGACTAAACGATAGAAAACAAGTATTTTGGGGGGTGAACTATCCCTTGAAACCCATTTTTATTCTTCGGCTATTTAAAAAAAAAAGTTGAATCTTCTCTTATGGGGGTCCCTGACTCCCGGGCACAAAATCCTTTCAAATAGCAACAGCACTGTCCAATAACAAGCTGGACCTCCAGGGGTGGAAACGTTGCATTCTCCTCTGTATCTGTGAGCAGCAGTAACAGAGGTTCTTATGGATAAAAACTGAGCACATCACCCCATCCCCCCCCCCAACCACTCTCACTCTAACATTGTGAGTGGGCTGTAATGCAGGCTCAGCATCTATACTCTGGTGCTATCTATGGCTTTGTAATTGACAGAGGAAGATAGCACAGACTCTATACATGATGGAAATACGTCAGAGATGTACACGCACACACACACGCACACGCACACACACACACACACACACACACACACACACACACACACACACACACACACACACACACACACACACACACACACACACACACACACACATTGGTGTGTCAGGAGATGGGATGTATAGATATGTATGTCTGGGTGTGCTGTCTGGATCAATAGGCTGTGAGCCTGGCTCTCTCTCTGCCTCGTATCCTCACACAGCCTCTGGATACTGCAACGCTTTACATGATTACTAACTATTAGGATTAACATGATTAGTTATTATTACTAACTATTAGGATTAACATGATTCATTATTATAATTAGGATTAATAGTTATTAAATATCTCTCTCTGGTCACCATACACACTGAGTGAAGCAGTTTGTAACGACGGCCCCGTAACGTAACATTATAGCTGTTCATTTAACTCAGAAAGTATACATTCAATACAAATATTTGAATAATAATGATAACTCAGAAAGTATACAAATGGTATCAAATGGATGTGTAGCTATGAGAGTGTACAAATGATACCGTGTGGAATGGATCCTTACAGAGGTGTAACTCAGAGCATGTACGGGTCCATTTGGTACCATGTGTACACTGTCAGAGTTCTGGATGTTTGTGTATGTGAGGGTTTATGGACGCTTGTTGCCGGGGAACAGGGTTCCTCACTACACTGACATGGTACAGATGATAACAACTGGCACCTCTTTGTCAGTGTTCTTCATGAAAATACAGCAGCTAAACGGCCTGCTTGATGACCCCTTGTGGTACAGTGTGTTCTTCAATTGCTCTTCTTCTTCAAAGAAGGAGAACCAAGTCATGTATTCTCATTTATCTGAGATGATAGAGAAACAAGATCATATTGAGAGTGACCGAAGGGACATGATTCATAAACTGCACTACAAAGAGGGAACAAGCACCTGATTCGGATGCTATCAATGCATTGAATGGGACATTATCACCTTTTATTAGACCATTGAATGGGCGAAGTAGGCGACCTACTTACCTACCCGCGATTTATCAGACCATTCATTGGGTGTTATCAAGACATACTGACCTACCAACAGAGATGACTTAAATAGTTCAGTTTCGGTTTTGGTTTTGGTTGTTTTGGTTTGGGACCATGACGGAGGCGCGCAGTCTCAGGTGAGCTGGAGCCCCGCGGAAGGACCACCGAGGGAGCTAAAGCGACGAGTTGCCGTCCTGAGCGGTGCGACGTTCGCCTGAGCCTACTCAGCACCGTTGGAGTTATGTACCGATAGGCACAGAATGGTAAATATTGTTGTGGGGACTGCTCCGCCTCCAAAGTAGGTCAGTAGCTCCTGATTACGCCCAATGAATGGTCTGACAAATCACGGGTAGGTCCGTGTATCGCCTACTCGTCACCTACTCGCCCATTCAATGGTCTGATAAAACGTGATAATCTCCCATTCAATGCATTGATAGCATTCGAAGCCGGTGGAACAAGATGTACGACATAGCAACAACCCGGATGTATCTGTGTACCAGCACCAGCAGTACACCTTATGTTGAGGATAACCTTTACACAGTGTCAGTTGTCCTAGACTGCTTGTGGAAATGTGGAAGTGGAGTCGCATACCACCTGAGATAGACCTGTGAGACTGGTATACAAAACGGTCTCTCTCTCTCTCTCTCTCTCTCTCTCTCTCTCAGTGCCCACCCCTCACCCCACAGACGGCGTGGACGTTTACTTCGAGATGCCGGGCGACGACAACGAGCACGCCAGCTTCCTGCGCGCCAAGATGTACCTGGAGGAACGCCGGATGAAACGCATCAACGAGGTGAGACAGGCAGAGCTGAGAGCAGCAGTGAGGTGAGACAGGCAGAGCTGAGAGCAGCAGTGAGGTGAGACCAGCAGATCTGAGAGCAGCAGTGGGGTGAGACAGGCAGATCTGAGAGCAGCAGTGAGGTGAGACAGGCAGAGCTGAGAGCAGCAGTGAGGTGAGACAGGCAGAGCTGAGAGCAGCAGTGAGGTGAGACAGGCAGAGCTGAGAGCAGCAGTGAGGTGAGACAGGCAGAGCTGAGAGCAGCAGTGAGGTGAGACAGGCAGAGCTGAGAGCAGCAGTGAGGTGAGACAGGCAGAGCTGAGAGCAGCAGTGAGGTGAGACAGGCAGAGCTGAGAACAGCAGTGAGGTGAGACAGGCAGACAGACAGATAGACACCTCATTGTCGTACATCAACGAGGCAGCCATATTATCTGTCTCAGCTTGCCATAACTCCACTGCAAGAAATATGCCTGAGATGCTTATACGTATCGGAGAAAAAAACTTGTTTTGCTATGAAAAAATAACATTTTAAATGTTTATTTATTGAATGCAATAATGATTGCAGCGTCCTATTGCCGTGAAACCTTTTTTTTAAAGGCTTCATGGTAGCTCTACAAGAATCCACTTCATGTTTTGGCCTCTTAACTCTTGCATCATAGGTTGTACAATGACCTATGATCATGAGTGACGCAACTCTCCATATTTGTGCCTGATTACATTGTCTGTCATTTTGAATTTTGCAAATCAAGATGTATATATAACTATAACTATAACTGCCTTCCAAAGTGTGTGTGTGCCCTGGGTAGGCAACCCGGTCTGGCAGAGACCTCAGACCTGTGCTCTGAGGAGCACACCTTTCTAGTTCTGTTAACCACTTGAGTCCCTCAGGGCTCAATACTAGTGTATTTTCTGTTTTCTGGAATTGTGGGGAAAAGCGTTCGCTGAGAATAGCAGATCGACAAGCTCACAACGCGTCGCGTTGTGAGCTTGTCGATCTGCTATTTTCAGCGAACGCTTTCCCCACAATACCGATGAAGGGGTTTAAGTGGTTAATGATTTTATTTATTTTCTTTTTCATTTGTTCACATTGTCTCCTAAAACATTGCTGAACGTGCCTGAATAACTGAGTCACTGTTAGCTAATCCTCAATCATGCTGGTTAATCATGATTGACATGGTTTGGATTCTGTTTTTTAAATTAATGTTCTCCTGACGCTAGACTTTTTAAATCAGTCCCTGCTTTAAAATGCATTAAAATACAACAACGATGTGACTGTGACTGATGATAACGGCACAGTGAAATGGAATATGTTTGATTCATTATCCCACACGAGTTTCAAGTCTCTGCAAATTGATTCTCATGTCGTACCGAAATTAACGCGAGTCCAATGGCTTCCTTTAAAATCAAACAAACTACGTACACTTTTGAAAGTAGTCTGCAGTAATAATGTCAGGTAGAACATATAGCCTCGATGACCTTGCAGTTTTATGCTAAGGCTAAAATGTAACTTAGATAGCATGTTATGTAGACAGATACCAGGTCATTGTTGACCTGGTATCCATAGTGTGTATCGTTTCAATGTACAGGCTGATGATCGTTCTTGGTTTATGTATGCATTAGTTTATTATTAGATTACTATGTCTATGCATTTGATGTATTATCTGGTGTTGTCTTGCTTACTGTAAATCGCTCTGGATTAAGAGCGTCTGATAAATGCCTAAATTGTAACGTAAACAGGGTTTACGATCTGATCTAGTTTATAATCTGCTACAGTGAGTAGTCTAGCAGTGTAGTTATAAACCCTTTTAATGGGAGCAATTTGGTGGTCGGATTTTTCTGTTTCAGTTTCACTACTGTAGGTATTTCTTCATCCAACAACAACCATCCAATTCATGGGTTTTGAGACGTACTTGTCTTTTCTTTTCTTTCGTTTTTCAGCCGTGTCAAGCATATAATCAACAATAAATGCATTCATACAATTCCACAAGTCCGACAGTATGCGTGGGAACATAGCTCAGTCATGATCTGAGTCCACTTCAGACGATGACAGGGTCCATGTGTGAATGGCTGTGACTAGCTAAATTGGGGAGAACATTGGGGTAAAAGAACTAAACAAAAGTAAACATTGTGTTGTCTCTATCTGCCAGATCATGAAGGAATGGGCCGAGGCCGACAACCAGTCCAAGAACCTTCCCCGCTCCGACCGCCAGGCCCTCAACGAGGTGAGGAGAACCTTCTGGTTTGGTTACTGAACCATGTTCATGTGCATGGAGTCAGGTTTTCACCCACAACCACTGAATGGAATCTGCTGTTTGGATTCCATTCTTCTGACTACACATACGTCATGTCCTAGTGTGAGCCAATAGGGGAAGGGGATCAACGTCATGTGATTCCTTTGTTTGACCCGGCAAAAACCTGGATGTGTCTCAAAGAATATGATTATTGGAAGAATCGCGGAAAGTTTAGAATATGTGTCCGTCCCGTTTTCATTTTTCACAAGATTGGTGGTTGTTGCAATGACCTGCACTACAATATATACTTCACCATACAGTATGTTGTGCTATGACGAAATAAACCCACTAAATGTAACAATGTTTATGTTCCGTAATGTAATTCCAATGGTGAAAGCTGTGTTGTTTCACCTGGTGAAGGAATGGCGGATTCGACCACGCCCCGGAAAATACCCGTATGTGTGTCTCAAAGAATAGAGGCCAGTACGTCTTTCTATGTGAGCTTGTAGATCTGCTATTTTCAGTATGCGAGCAACCAAAAGCATAAATCAACACTCAATCAAGTACCTACAGTAATAATTTGAAGTGGTCAAACTTCAATAAAACCATCATGGTCTGGGATGTTTCATAAAAGCAAAGGATAAAATGTACATCCTCCTACTGTACGTAGAACAGCAGGAAAACTATGTTTAGAAGGATACTACCTAATCATCATAATTCTACATATTGTCTCTCTCTCTCCAGCACTTCCAGGCAGTTCTCCAGACCCTGGAGGAGCAGGTAGCAGGAGAGAGACAGAGGCTGGTGGAGACCCACCTGGCCCGGGTGGTCGCTACGCTGAACAACAACCGCCGGCTGGCCCTGGAGAGCTACCTGACCGCCGTACAGACCGAGCCCCCACAGGTAAGACCACCTGACCGCCGTACAGACCGAGCCCCCACAGGTAAGACCACCTGACCACCGTACAGACTTATATATACCTGTCCACTGTACAGAACTACCACAGGTACAGTAAGAGGCGTAGCATAGGCTATTGTTTTAAATCGCACACAACGGGAGCACATCGTTTTTGGAAACACACATGAGGGGGGGTTTTTATCTGCTTGCAGAGAACTAAAATATTTTCAACTGTTTTGATCCTTTCTGTGCCTGAATGCCATTGTATTTCCTTGTTTCTGTCAAGTGCAATACCCGGCGCGTAGGCGGGATTAACATTTAGGGTGGGCAAACATCAACATTTAGGGTGTACAGATGGACAAGCTCGAGCTTGTCCATCTGCTATTTTCAGCTAAAAACAGAAAAGACACTAATGTAGAGCCCTGAAGGACTCCGCTCAACAACGTATGGGGTTCAAGTGGTTAAACATGGAATTCCAGTAGCTCTTTGGGTAGCTCTCATATGTAATTTCAGCTTTCTTATTTGTTAGTTTCATTATGTATTGTGTGTTGAGTACTGACATTTAATAATGAACGCAGTTTATTGCTATTTCCGTGAAATTTCACACGCTCATTCCCACTAGGCAGAGGAAGAAGTGCCTCTTGAAAATGTTCAAATCAGCCTCACGGTGGCGCTATAAAAGGCCGATTTGCGTTTTTAACTATAACTGCACCGATCTGCGTGAAACTTTGCACGCATACTCCCTAGAGGATGAGGAAAAACTTCTGTCCTGCATTTTTCACATTAGCCTTTTGCTGGTACACATGATCTCTATAGTCATGTGATCAAGATGGATCTGTTTGATTTTTCATATTCCATCCTGATTGGCTAACATTGACATCTAAAGTTTGCAGGAGTAGCCCGTTTTGAACAAAATGCCGCAAATCATGAACACAGCGTCTGATTGCCGTGCACGGCCTAGGAAGGAATGGCACCCTTTTCACATTGGCCTATTATAGCGCCACCAGGAGGCCAAAATGACCTACCTGACCTGGCGGAGACCTGTGCTCCGAGGAGCGCTTTTTCTAGTTTTGTATTTGCAACTGTACTAATTGTTTTTGCATGTTTTTTGTGTGGACCCCAGGAAGACTAGCTGGTTGCTATGGCACTATCCTTAATACAATCAAATCAAATCAAAGTGGCCAAGACCGTCAAATGTACCCAAATGTCACAATGGTCTTGGTCCAAGGCTACTCACACAGTGTATGTGTGTGTGGCTCGGGTGCATTGTGACTGATCCCACACTGCCCTCTTGCAGCCGGAGCGGGTACTGCAGGCTCTGAAGCGCTACATGGCGGCAGAGCAGAAGGATCGCAGACACACACTCAGACACTACCAGCACATCGAGGCCGTCGACCCACAGAAAGCTGAGCAGATGAAGTTCCAGGTCTGTGTGGACAATTTATACTGTTACTTATACCAGAGCAGAGCACTACTGGTTCACAATATATACTGTTATTTAAACCAAAGCAGTGGTTCACAAAATGGGTTGTGGATTCGTTTTTATATAATAAAGCAAAGTAGAATGGTACTTTGCACCTTCAACCGCGACCCCCTTCCCCCCTTTCATACGTACTAGATAGATACCTTTATTGATCTCACAAGGGGAGAATCTGTCGCCAAGAGTCAGCACTGCAGTTAGAGTTACAGAGTTACAGATACAGAATAAGTAAAGTGCTGTCGGATGCAGCGATACAAACGGTCAGAAATCAACATTACAAGACACAATGTCATCACAGTATCCCGCCCAAAACACAACCCAGTACATAAGTAAAAGGTATTCACACAATTTACCCCCCAGTACTGTAGCCTGCACTGTAGAACAAACACAACCTACAGTCTCACAGTTGTTCATATCATGTCTCGTCCCAACCCACTGAGCCATAGTCGTCTATTAGACCTCCGTCTAAAACAGGGTTATAATTGGTCTACTGGTGAAAGTTTTTTAGCGGTCTAGGCTTAGCCTAGACGTTGATTAGCTGTTTTTTAAACGTTTATTTATAGACCGTCTATATTATAGACGTCATTTCAACGTCTATAATATAGACGGTCTATAAATAAACGTTTAAAAAACAGCTAATCAACGTCTAGGCTAAGCCTAGACCGCTAAAAAACTTTCACCAGTAGACCATTTATAACCCTGTTTTAGCCTACCCCTTAGACGTATTTTAGACGTCTAATAGACCAAAAAATGCTCAGTGGGAAGCTTAGGCAACAAACGTGTCGGTGTCGACCGTGCAATCAGTACAACAACACTGTTTTTTTACCAGGAAGTAAAACACCAGTGAAATGATTCAATAAGATGTATTTGTCACTGACTTATACTGGTACAAGCAGAGAAATGTTGTTGTATGATGTGGCCTCAATGCTAGAAGGTCAGAGTCATTGGTTGTGTGGAATTGTACAGCTATAACTCAGAGTTACTTGAGTTGACCCGGAAGAGTGACGTGACGTCACTGTAGTTAACATAATGGTGTGATTTGCAGGTGTACACACACCTGCATGTCATTGATAATGTGAATGTGTTGCAGGTGTACACACACATGCATGTCATTGATAATGTGAATGTGTTGCAGGTGTACACACACCTGCATGTCATTGATAATGTGAATGTGTTACAGGTGTACACACACCTGCATGTCATTGATAATGTGAATGTGTTGCAGGTGTACACACACATGCATGTCATTGATAATGTGAATGTGTTGCAGGTGTACACACACCTGCATGTCATTGATAATGTGAATGTGTTACAGGTGTACACACACCTGCATGTCATTGATAATGTGAATGTGTTGCAGGTGTACACACACCTGCATGTCATTGAGGAGAGGATGAACCAGAGTTTGGCTCTACTCTACAAGGTCCCTGTCCTCGCCGAAGAACTGCACGACGACATACGTAAGTGTGTCCCCTCAAGGTCCCTCCATATATGTCTTGTGTCCTTCCTCTAGAGGAGCTAGTGAAGGAGGAGAGAGGAGAACTTTAACCCATGTGTTCTTGTCTTCCTGTAGAGGAGCTAGTGAAGGAGCAGAGAGGAGAACGTTAATCATGTGACCTTGTCTTCCTGTAGAGGAGCTAGTGAAGGAGGAGAGAGGAGAACGTTAATCATGTGACCTTGTCTTCCTGTAGAGGAGCTAGTGAAGGAGCAGAGAGGAGAACGTTAATCATGTGTCCTATGTCTTCCTGTAGAGGAGCTAGTGAAGGAGCAGAGAGGAGAACTTTAATCATGTGTCCATGTCTTCCTGTAGAGGAGCCAGTGAAGGAGCAGAGAGGAGAACTTTAATCATGTGACCTTGTCTTCCTGTAGAGGAGCCAGTGAAGGAGCAGAGAGGAGAACTTTAATCATGTGTCCTTGTCTTCCTGTAGAGGAGCTAGTGAAGGAGGAGAGAGGAGAACTTTAATCATGTGTTCTTGTCTTCCTGTAGAGGAGCCAGTGAAGGAGCAGAGAGGAGAACGTTAATCATGTGTCCTTGTCTTCCTGTAGAGGAGCTAGTGAAGGAGCAGAGAGGAGAACTTTAATCATGTGTTCTTGTCTTCCTGTAGAGGAGCTAGTGAAGGAGGAGAGAGGAGAACATTAATCATGTGACCTTGTCTTCCTGTAGAGGAGCTAGTGAAGGAGGAGAGAGGAGACATCAGTGAGCTGATGACCACCTCCTTCTCAGAGACTCGCACCACAGAGGAGCTGCTCCCCGCTGAGAGCCAGGAGGAGAAGGATGACGAGGAGGAGGAGGAGAGGGCCTTCCAGAACAGACCCTACCCCCCACCCATTGGTACATATAAACACACACGCACGCACACGCACACACACACACACACACACACACACACACACACACACACGCGCACACACACACACACACACACACACACACACACACACACACACACACACACACACACACACACACACACACACACACACACACACACACACACACACACACACACACACACACACACACACACACACACACACACACACACACACACAAATACAAATGTGGGGGTCCTTGACATGACTAGATAGATAGATAGATAGATAGATAGATAGATAGATAGATAGATAGATAGATAGATAGATAGATAGATAGATAGATAGATATAGTATACCCAAAGAGGTTATTTCCCTATGATTATGAGCCAAAGAACTGCTTCGATACTATAATTAAACATGTTTGATTAGAGTGTAGAATGTAAAACCCATCCACAATATACTAATACTATGTATTATATTATCATAGTTTTTTGTAATTCTCTTCTCTTCTCTCCTCCCCTCTCCTCTCCTCTTTGCAGACCCCCAGCCTAATAAGAAAGGTGAGTTTAATAGACTACATCCGTTAAAGTATAGATTTGGTTCCATGTGCCGTTATTACAGATTATACAAAGATCTATGATTCACTTAGATATTCATCGAAAAATATGTTGGAGTGCTGAAAATACTATGTGAAAATATCAATTATAGCTCAAGTTTGTTTCTTGTTTATTTCTTTGTATGTTCAGCGCCTTCAGCCCCTGTGATAGACTACGACTACCCCACCTCAGAGAGGGGGCCCACCTACGAATATGAGGACAAGGTAAGAATATGAACGTGGTAATTAACTATTTAGTTTTTGTTTTTTTTATAAAAGTAAATCACTGCACACGATCGTTTCACTTTTCACATGTAGAGAAGAGTCTTCACAGTAACATCCATGGTTGGTGTTAAATTATCCATTTGTAACTCAAGACAGGTGTGTAAGACCTGATAGACAGGGCTGTGCAGGGAGCATGACTCTCTTTGCATCGTATCTTGTGAGCTGGAGTTTGGTTCTGTTAACGCTTCTCTGTTTGTCTTAGATCTAGGACCATTTTAGAGAAACACTTTGCTTAAAGGTCGATGATTAGTCTGTGATCAGTCACAATGAATTGACTTATTTTGATGTGTTCCTGTCAGATCAACAGCCTCAGTGGAGCTCATTAATGATTAATAAATGATTAATAAAGATGAATAATGATTAATAACATGATATTAATGTGTGTGTCCCTATCAGATCAACAGCTCAGTGGAGCTCAAACAGCTGGTTTATAAAACTCCAGAGATCCAGAGAGATGAGCTGGTGAGTTTTATGACATTAAGTTAAAGTTAAGTAATCAAAGGTTGTTAAAACACTTAGCGATCAGCAGGCAAACTTAACATTTTGTTTCTAGTTATGATAATATCATTATGATATTTACAGTGAGTTTACAGCAAGTTTTATTACGTTATTATTATCATCATACTGTCATCCTAACATTTACATTACAATCAATCCTAACATTTACATCCAATAAAATCATCATTTTATTATCATAATCAGGTTTGATTAGTAAATAAAAAGGACATTTTCTTAAACCACATAACACATATATACGTATTAGTATGACAAAGACACCTTTTCTCTCAGGCTTATGGCAAATAGTAGTTTGTTGTTTTGTTTGGTTGTTTGTTTGTTTGTTGGTTGTTTATGGCGAATGGCACTATATAAATTCAGGTATTATTATTATTATTATTAAATAGTGAAAATAGCTGTTCTACAAGCTCACAGGGCATTGCTTCACTACAAGCTGCAAGCTTGTAGATTAATGTTTTAATTAATAGGTTTTTTTTTGCGCCACATTTTTACAGATTTGGCCAAAATTATCAAAACTAGGGATGCCAGGGCCTGTATTAACCACATCATTAATCCATAATCAATTTAAATCAAATGATCATTTAATCAATTCTTCTGACTAACAATACTGTTTCGTTATTTGATTTAACAGGCTCTATGCACAGCAGCAATATATTGCTTGTTTACAATAAATTATTGTAAATAAATTGGGCCTCTTCCTTACATCCTGTGAATCAATGATACTAATGAAGGCTCTGTTTTTGTCTCATCTGTTTAAGAAAGTAGGTAGCTGATATATTGCACTTTTACCTTAGCGCTAGGTATACTCTTAGTTGCTTGTTTTAGAAGAGAATGCACTTCAGACTTCTGGTGATTAGTAGTTTTGTTCCCTAACTTGAATGCACTTATTGTAAGTCTCTTTGAATAAAAGCATCTGCTAAATGACTGTAATGTAATGTAATGTAATGTAATGTAATGTAATGTAATGTTCCATTCTGGTCAAACTTGAAATTAAAAGGTTTGAGAACTACTGTGCTCCTCTAAGTGGAGCTTTCATTAGTATCATTGGTAACACCAGTGAAGGAAGTAAGGAAGAGGCCCAGTTTCTTTCCCATACGGCATGCAGTGCACATAGAGCCTGAATTGAATCACCATCTGATAATAACATTTCCTGTGGTTTCCGTAGCAACCCGACGCCCTGGAGACCTTCAACCGCGGCGCCATGGTGGGGCTGCTGGTGGTTGCCGTGGCCATCGCCATGGTGATGGTGATCAGCCTGTTGCTGGTGCGCAGGAAGCCCTACGGCACCATCAGCCATGGGATCGTTGAGGTAAAATCACCACCTTTTTATTCACCATTAAAATCACCACCTTTTTATTCATCAGTGGTGGAAAAAGTACTCAAATGTTTTACTTAAGTAAAAGTATCAATAATACAATGTAGAAGTACTCTGTTACAAGTAAAAGTCCATAATAAAAAAATTACTTGAGTAAAAGTACAAAAGTATTGGCATCAAAATGTACTTAAAGTACCAAAAGTAAAAGTACTAAAATGTAGCTCACAACGCGTCGCTTTGCGACGCGTTGTGAGCTTGTAGATCTGCTATTTTCAAATAGCCTATAGTAAGTATAAAATAGGGCTAAAGTGGTTAATGTATGTTTTTTTTTATATCATAATTTATATCTGAAAAGTAACTAGTAACTAAAGATTTCAAATAATTGTAGTGGAGTAAAAGTAAAATATTTGCCTCTGAGATGTAGTGGAGTAGAAGTAAAAGTATTGGAAATTGGAAACACTCCAGTAAAGTACAAATACAGTAAGTACAGCACTTAAGTAAACATACTTAGTTACTTTACACCACTGCCATTCATCCTACATAATGAAGGAAAGTCTCTCTCAGTGTCCGTCCCACATGGTTCTCCTCGGCGGGTTGAGCAATAACATCTCAACTTGCACACGGACATTGACCATTAGCATATTACCAGGGGTGCACATAACTGGTGCGCATGCGTCGCCAAAATAAACTCTGCGCGGCACATCAGACGACGTGAGGCGCTTTTGCGTACCAACAGCTGGGACAGGAATTTTATTTTTTTAGCAAAAATTAAAAATAAAAGCCTGGAGATCGAGGCTAGGAATTTACTTCCTGAAGCCACACTCACACATGCACTGTGATGCACGCCCATACACAATACACACCCATGGGGAGGAGGCGGAGGTGGAGGGGACGCATGCTGCAGTGCACGTGATTGTGTGAGTGTGGCCTCCAATCCTGTGCACAGTCAGTCGTGCGACTCGCAAGCAGCAAGCCTGTGCTGCTGGCTGTGTTGCAGGCACTCGTCACCGATGATGAACGCACGGTGATGGTGCAAAATATGCCGCGAACGTCCCAATCTGGCGGATATAAGCAGCGCAGCACAGGGCACCAACCTTGGGGAGGGCACCAAACGGCGAGAAGAAAAAAAAAACGGCGAAAAACGGCGAAATTTTGGCGCTACAACATTGAAACCGGTGAAGCGTCCTTTTTTCTCGCGCTGCACCGATCTCCCCCCCCCCCCCCCCCCCCCACAACCCGGGCTGCACCTATGGGATCTGTTGTCCCTGTCCCCTGGCCAGTTAACCCCCATCCGCGTGCGCTGTACTGCCCCCGTTTAAGGTTGCATTGGGGATTGAACTAAAAAAGTAATTTAAATGCTTGTTTCAACACGTCGGTGACATTTTCTTGGCCGCTAGAATGTCAAACATCTGAGAGCTGAGCTTTACTTTTTGGATACGATGTCACATTGCTGTCCTGGCCTGGAATCGAACCTGGGACAGCCGGGGCCTCTGGCTCAATAACCATTTAGCTTATACATCATATATCTTATGTTTTTATTACTTAAGTTATTATAACTTATATTGTTGTTATTTTATTATACATTATGCTATTTATACATTTTATTGTTCATAATAAATGTTATTTTTATTAATTATAAATCTTATTTTTATTATAACAATGTGACCTCTGTGACCTGTGTGTGTGTGTGTGTGTGTGTGTGTGTGTGTGTGTGTGTGTGTGTGTGTGTGTGTGTGTGTGTGTGTGTGTGTGTGTGTGTGTGTGCGTTGCAGCAGGTTGACCCCATGTTGACCCCTGAGGAACGGCAGCTCAACAAGATGCAGAACCACGGCTACGAGAACCCCACCTACAAGTTCTTCGAACAAATGAACTGAGGCGCGCCATTGGCTGGCTGGCTGGGCTGCTCTACGGGTCACGCCCCACCCAATCACTTTCTTTTGCCCCGTCCTGCCCCCCAAGCCCCGCCCCCTCTCCCCTGGGTAGCCCCCCCCCCCCCTTATGATGTATTTATGATGTAATTGTGACCATAAAAGAGTTAAGTTGAGCTGGGGGGCCGATGTGTGGGCGGGGCACATCTCAAACCCCTCCCACTGTACAGTAAATGACCAATAATGAACCACCGTCATCATCATCATCATCATCATCATTTATGGAATGTAAACAAACAGGATATGACATCATCACGCCGCATCCGCTTAACTCTTCTGCTTGGAAAAAAAATCCCGGGATTATTATTTTCATCATCAATGTTTGTCGATAATCCCAGGGGGCGCTATAGTCTCTATGCTCCTGTATTTACGAACAGGAAGTTCCATCTCAGTGGCCTGAACTTTGACCCCTGTTGCTCTTCATTAGAAACTCGATGCCTAAACCCAGTGCATAGATAGCGCCTCCTTGTGTTTAGTTCCCTCTAGTGGTTAGAAATGGTTACTGCTGGAATAGTACGTCTCCGTAGGATGAGGGTGACTGGAAAAACTATATTTTTGACGCTCGATCGGAACGACATTCGTAATCAAAAGCAGGGGAAATTACGACAAGGTCGCCGACAAGCTAACCTCGCCGCTGTAAAAACCAAAGTAGGGACAGGGAACGCCGAGATTCAAGAAGTTCCGTTAAGTAGCGTAACGTAACGGATGCAAACGTCAGCGGAGGTTAGTTTGAGTCGTGTAGTTTCACTGGCTTCAATCAAACAGGCTCGCCAGTCCGTAACGAAAACATGGCTTGGTAATTCAAAAGGCCTTAAGGCTCATTTATAGCTCGTGAAACGAAAAACGGTGAATTTTCAATTGCGAAAAAATTGCCAACGTGACACTTTTGTTCATAGTTCACGGTCGTTTGACGGATTATAAATTATTATAATAAGTGGCTTCTTGGAAGATTTAGGCTGAAAATGTACCAAATATTCTGTTCGGTTAAGTTAGTCCGTGAATGATAAGTTTGACTTTTTCCTCGTACTGCTACCTAAAAAAAAAACAAAGAAAAGAAAAAAAAAAGTGTGTAAAGGGATTATTTTAAATGACAGCATGACAGTTTGATGTACGACGCTAGCGTTTCTGTGTTGTTCCCGTTTCCTTTTGAAGAGTCGGAAAATGTCACCGGTCAAAAATGGACAATGTAAATAACGTAAGGAGAGAAAAAAAAAAACGAAAAACAAATCTACATAGTACTAGATAGACATTTCTATGATTAATTTGCATTGATGTGTAAAGGAATAATACATTAAAAAAACAAAACAAAAATAAAAATAAAAAGCGTATACATTGTGCTGTTCAGAGAGGGAGAAACATTTTTCCTAACATGGCTGAATGAAAACGGACTGTTGTATAAACCAGCACAAGACTAAAAACGACACAGTAATTTCTGACTGAATGTATTTTAGGTAGAGATTCCATCTCCTTTTCAGTAGCGCGTTCATTCATTCATACATTCATTCATTCATTTGTTCGTTCATTCATTCATTCATTCGTTCGTTCATCTCATGGCGCTAGTCGAGTGCAGCATTACCCCAGGTAGACGCCACGCTACATGCCGGATGCCCTCCTCGTCCACTAGGTGTCAGTAGAGCGCCCACTTTCTCCTTTACACGTTTTGGCCGGTGTGTGGATTTTAACGCATAGCGACCACGTGCGGTCAGGTTAAGAGTTCTGAGTGCTGAGAGAGAGTCTGTATGTCGTTTTTAACATTTCATTGTGTGCAAGTCATAAACAAACACACACACACAAAAAATAATAACAATCACAGTGGTCTGAATGACTAGTAAACTCCTGTAACTCAGATCACTGCGATGTTTTAAATGCGGAGATGCTGCAATAATATCAATCATAAACGGTGGTCATGGGAGCTTGGCCTTTCTGCCTGGTAAGGTAGATATCAGTGTAGTAGCGCTGAGTTGTTACAAACCCTGTTACAAACCCTGTTACAAACCCCATTTGAAATCAGATGTTTTTTCGCCGTGCAAATAGTTATTTAGCATGATTTAAATCACGACAGTCCACACCCCTGTGTGTGCGTGTGTGTGTCTGTGTGTTGAAAGGTCAGTGGCAAGAGGGTTCAAAGCCACCCGAGAGCGCAACAACTTAAGCCTTCCCCGCGTGGCAAACCACTCTCCACTGAAGTCAGTGGCGGCGCCGCCGTACCGCGTCCAGTAGTGTTGACTGCCGGGACTGCTTGCTTTACGTTCCCTCTTTTAACACTGTACACCGCTTTCAGTGTGCAACGCCAGGGTACGACAAAGTATAAAACCGTTTCGGCCCTCCGTGAACCTCCTTGGTCTGAACGAGGCCTTGAGCGAATATCGTTTGAATGTGTTGATTAGCCGCGCTGACGGCTTCACGTCCTCAGACTGGACACCGTGTTGAATGTTAGCACGCCGTATTGATGCTACGTGTTGATAGATTTGAGCTTTTCACCCAACGAGTCATTCTAGCTTGTCGTGACTCGACCATCGATGTGGAACACTGTTTATAGTGCAGTACAGGACAGAGGGAAAAGACCATCGATGTGGAACAACTGGCCAGTTGGTTAGGAGTTACATTAGCCTCATGTTATTAATATCACACGGTTTGTTTGTTTGTTTGTTTGTTTGTTTGTTTGTTTGTTTGTTTGAGGTAAATTCATACACGTAAGTCTGTAAACGCATTGTACAGATGCAACCTATCGATGCCAGTTAACTCTTTCTTCTCTCTCAGAACGCTGTCACTTTACAAAACAACAACAATCCTGCTTTCTTTACCATTACAACGGAGCAAGGTTAAATAAAGTTCGTACCGTTTTAAACCTCTCATAAGAGAGGCTTTACGCTTTACTCATGGCCTGTAACCATTTCTGTTTGAGTTTATTTTTTGTTTTAGTTATTTTTATGTTCGACACAACAAAGCGAAAGGACTTTTTAAACGTCGCTCTTGTTAAAGCCAGAATAAGAATCGCAAGTCGGTTTGCGGTTTTGTTTTTGCGTGGCGGTTAGGTTGGCGAGGTGAGAGGGTAGCCCTTGTATAATTTGTACAGCTTCGTTAGTGAATGAATAAAAAAAAAAACAATGTTGTATGTTCACAATTAAGTCAGTTAATTGACCTTGTATTGATACTACTGAAAACCATAGATGAGAATAAGCTTGCCTCTGTTCCCTCCCCTCCTCTTACCACTGGCGTTTCCTACTAGGGATGGGACCATTATGGACGGTGTGATTATAGTGAGAGAAATAATCACCGTTTTAACCATTATCACCATTATTACTCGTACGTTTATTCCACAACACTATGGATCGTATCACATGGGCATTTATAAATGTGAGGGTTTTATTATATGTTGTATAATACCTGTGATGGTACATGCTGACTGGGGGACGACGATGAAGACGGCAATGTCTCTGTCGTTTAAACTTTTTTTGAACGTCACCTTTTTTACATCAAGGGTCAGAGAGAATTCGCATTCCACGAGTGCGGAAGTGACCGGGACGGCGTCACATGACGTGAGGGGAGCCCGTCACGTCAAACGTTTGGTCACGTGACATGTGGCCCATGTAGTCACACCTCAGTACTATTTGGGAAGTGAGAGAATGTTGGTTCAGTTCAGTTCTACATTCATACATGTTCTTTCTGTTTAAATCATGAGTATACTGAGCCTCTATGATTGATTAATTGTGTCTCTTTAACATCTCGGTTCACAGTAAAAGCGTTGAATAGTCCCATCCCTACGTCCTACCAGCATTTAGCAGACGTTACAGTAGAATGGTGTGTATACTGTAGTTAATCAACTCACGTTTGTACGTAAAATGTCCTCTGTCCCATTCTAGACCGCTCTGTCACCCCCCCCTCCCCTCCCACCCCATCCCTTCCCTAATGAAATATACATAAAACAATGGTTATGGAGATTTTAATTGCTGCATTATTATTGCCTTTTACAATGCTGTGTTTTGGATGTAATTATTATGTATTTTTTATTTATAACGTGATAAACCGATTGGATCAAGGGGTCATCGTCGGCTTCTCAGCTGTGCCGTAATTTTAGACGCTCGAGTTTGAGAACACAACTGACTTGCCTACAAACAATAAGAAAAAAAATGTAAAAATCTGAAACAACTAGCTTATGCCTAATTTATGCGTCGATGTAACCACAGTTTTGCGTGCCGGAAATAGCCGACGTACGAGCTCAGAGCTTGTACGTTTTGCTTGGTTTATTTTTGACACGCGACACCGTAGTATGATGGATTATAAACCGGGCTTTATAGGCCTGGGGCCTGTACTTAATTGACGCGGTGTGGTGCTAAGCACAACTACAACCAAACGGTTCCATGTGTTTGTACAGGTCGGCTTTTAGAGAAAGACGTGTAAACTAAATGTTAAAGATTTCGGGGCTGTCTTGTCTGGTGTAGATTGTTTAGGGAACGTTCGCGGCGCCATTTTGAAAAGAGCTGCCTCTCTCTTCATTTCCACCGGGAACTCGACCAAAGACACGCTCTTCCGTCTCCACCGGATCGGGTCTAAATTTGGCAACTCGTCCTGCGTTTTGTGTAATTGTACTTGCAAGCAAAACTGAAAAACGGAAATAATGATCAAACTAATGAATCGTGTAATAAAATGAGAAATGACCCATACAACTCTGACTCTGTGCTTATTGGATTTCTCTCTTTACTGATGGGGAATAAAATGACTCTCTTCACTGATGGGGAATAAAATGACTCTCTTCACTGATGGGGAATAAAATGACTCTCTTCACTGATGGGGAATAAAATGACTCTCTTCACTGATGGGGAATAAAATGACTCTCTGGTTTGATTAGTGAACTAACATATTGTGTCTGTCAGGTAGAAACCTTGTATGTCCAAAACTGTTCCTTTTCAGGAAATATAAAAAATAACCTCTGTTCCAATGGATCCAGTGTAGTTATTATTTAGACATAAGCTCTTGTTAATACTTTTCATTGGATCAATATTTACAAAGCCCACAGACACAATTAACAACTGTCAATCTGGTGTCCCCTATTTTGGGCATGCCATTATCCCAAAGAATTACGGAGAAAATAGCAGATCGACAAGCCCACAACGTGTCACATCGTGGCACATTGTGAGCTTGTAGATCAGCTATTTTTGCAGCTGTATAGGCTACAGTATTGTGTGTGTGTATAGACTAGAGCAAATATAGGAGAGGCAGTTCTAACTGGAAGCCAGCAGAGGGAACCAGAGAGCTTCAGGTGCTGTTACAACTGAATGGAGGTTGTGTGTGTTTTGGGGGCTGGGGGGCTCCCCCAGAGTTAGTGTTGAAGTGTCCTTGAGCAAGACGCTGAACCCCTAATTGCTCCTGATGAGCAGGTTGGTGCCTTGCATGGTTTCCTCCCCCATCGGTGTGTGAATGGGTGAATGTAATGCACAATCTATGTAAAGCGCTTTGGATAAAAGCGCCATATAAATGCACCATTTACCATTTACTATCACAATATAGAGCTATTTAACACTGTTACTGAACAAACACACTTAGCAATGATTACTACAATATAGAGGTAGCCCTTAAAGGGCTAGACCACTTTGGTAGAGGTTTGGGTTGTGTAGTTACCTTGCTATGATGTAACTCCAAAGGTGAGAAATAGAAAGACATGATAGAAATAGAAAGAAAAGTAAAATAATTCTCGATTATCCACGATTAGAAATTGATAATTCAAAATATGCTCCTCAAGGACTTGCATTGTATGGTAAAACAGCTCTCAAAGTCAATTTAACAGATCAGGGCCCCCTGTGTGAAGTCACAGTGATTCACTTAGCATTTTTTTGTCCTGTAGTCAAAGGCTTAGTAATTCATGTCAACCCCAAAGGTCATCATGAAGGAATAAACAAAACATTCACAAACATTCATTCAACATGTGACGAGAAAGTATCATCATATACCTTTGAAGTGAGTGTTTCAGATTATTCATAGAGGGGCTGAGTATTCATGCAATATTCAACTCTGTGAAGAAAGTTAAAGAGAATAGCTGTCTGTCTGTCTGTCTGTCTGTCTGTCTGTCTGTCTGTCTGTCTGTCTGTCTGTCGCACACTGACAGCTGGACAAGAACATGATATATTTCTAACATTTTTTGATTTGTTCAAATCTGTGCTACTCTTGCATGGCTGTGGGTGGAGATGTAAGTGCATCACTACTACTGTTATTATGATGCTGCCTTTTAATGGTACACTGTTACTTTAAGACAATATGAGATCAAATCTTGCCAGCAAGGTGTGTTCTTGGAAAAATGCAAATAGAACCAGAAACCTAACCTTAATCCTAACCTTAGTGGGGGAACATAGAACCCGGGGAACATAGGGATGACCCCCCAACCAACCAGTCTAACCAGCAGTGGAAGAAATAGTCCATGTTTTACTTAACTCATTCACTGCCAGGTGGTGTAATGGTTCCTACATGGGGGTCCCTGGTAGTGGTGTAATGGTTCCTACATGGGGGTCCCTACAATTGTAAAACATTCTACCAGTGCCAGGAACCCCCATAGCCAATAGCCGCTCTACAAGCTACTGAGTGTCCAGAGCTTGTAGATCTGTTATTTATGCACAGCCTAAAGGATAAAGTGGTTCATCTGAATGTGATGCTACTTGTATATGAACTCATTTGGCTGGGGGACATCCTGGAACCCCCTGAAGGACCCCTGGGGGTCCCCGGACCACCACAACAAACAGCACTCACCCTGTAGTTGGTTGACCAGGATCCATGCTGCTTACTGTGTTCTTGTACTTTGCAATTCCTCCTGGGACACAGCATGTTCTGCTTGTATTTGTTATTACATCCATGTTTATATATTCTGCCTCACTCAGTAGACCCTATAGGTATTTTATATTACCTTTCTACTGACTTATTTCATTGTGTTTTTGTAGCTAATGTTTTTCTCATGTTCTTCTTCTTCTTCTTCTTCTTCTTCTTCTTCTTCTTCTTCTTCTTCTTCTTCTTCTTCTTTGATTTTATGGCGGGTTGCAACCGTTTGCTTTTAGGTGCATATCGCCACCTACTGTACCGTAGTACTGTAGTACTGTAGTATGTAGTCAAGGGGCAAGGCTTGGATATTTACGATGAGGCCAACACGGAAGCTTATGAATGGCTAGAGTGGCGCTGTTTTACCCTGCGCCGACCTGAAGTGTCAGAAAGAATTTATTTTAGCGCAAGTGAATGGGTTTTTGACAAACTTTAGAGTAGATTTTCTTACCGTAATAAAAATTGTCATAAATTCTATATGCTTCCAGTCGCTAGTTTAAAGTCTCCTTTCAATCGTCATGATATGCGTTTTGCTAAATTATGGTCCCATTTATTCTAAAATTGACGATAAAGTAGGCTATGCTCCAGGAGGGGCGGGATGATTTGATTGACAACCTACACAACCGATAGCATTCATTCCCCGCCCCCGCTCTTGATTGACAAGCTACCCAACCAATAGCATTTTTGGGGGTGTTTTCCGGTTCGCTGGTCACGTGTCTGGTCTCAACCAATAGCGTTTGAGTTCCGGCGTGGCCAACTGTATATATTTACGATGGAGGAATGCATGTTCCTGAACTATCGGCTTCATTTTCGTTCTGTAGAAAGCAGGGGAGTGGCTTTGTCCATTCTTTTTTACAGTCTTATGACTCCTTACACTGCTCTATTCCATTCATTCGTTATTCTATGTTATAATATTACTATATTTTTGGTGATAGCACTGCACCCTACCTAGACCCTATGAAACACCCCTATCTCCTTCAAATACTCCACTACTGCTTGTTGTGTGTCCTTCACCCCGTCTCCTGTTGTTCCCAGTATACCTAATAGGTTCCACTGTCATTTATTAATGACAGTTATTCATGAATCTAGTCTTTGAATATTTCATCGTTGATGCTTTTCAAAAAACATGATCAGAACAGCATGATCAATTAGGATATAGGCCTATCCTAATTAGGATATATTTTACCAGAGGTGGCCAGTGTCATGAAGAGCTGACTTAGGCAAAAATATAATTTTCCTCAAAAAATAACATAGGCCATTAGTTTAGCAAGGTGACGACTTGCTATGACACACTGTCTGCATGTGGATGGAATAAAACAGTTTCCTGTAGCACTGTGTGTCTTTACTAGAGGGTTTCATTCTAACATGACAGCCATCCATGCTGCCCACAACCCTGATGAATACTGCATTTACAGCCCATACATACAGTAGATACTTTAATGGTGCAAAAAAAGATGAAGCTGGTTTCCATTGTGGTCCAATATGAGACAATACAACACCTAACACACTATACAAACAACCATAAATCACAAAGTATAAATCCTTATAATATATTCAATGTAGAACAACACATAGAGCGTTGGTTCTCAAAGTGGGGTCCGGGGACCCCCAGGGGTACTTGAGGGGGTTCCAGGGGGTACCCAGCAAATGATGGATAGGAACCAAATGGACCCTTATGGGTCTGTAACTCTGAGAGTGTACAAATGGAACCAAATGGACCCTAACGGGTCCATTTGGTTCCATTTGTACACTCTCAGAGTTAAATTAACATTGATTTTACAATATGAATTGGGGTCCCAGAGATAGAAATGTCATTAAATGGGGGTCCGTAGCCGTCAAACTGGGGGTCCTTGAAATTAAAATGGTTGAGAATCACTGCTAGAGAGCAGGCATAGAGATCCCTGGCATATCTATTCAAATGGGGGTCCGCGGGCTAATAAGTGTCAATTTGGGGGTCCTTGACATGTAAAGGTTTGAGAACCACTGACATAGAGGACAAGAGGAACACAGAGAATAGTGATTATAATATATTTAATGTAGAACAACACATAGAGGACAAGAGCAACACAGAGAATAGTGAGACATAAGCAGCCAGTGGGGCAGACAGGTCCATCCAGGGTCAATGTTTAGAACACCCATAACCCTGCTGCAGTTGCATGCATTTCACCACCAGGGGGTGGAATGAAGATTAGCCTGTTTTTTATTTCATTTTGATGATCTGATCTGCAACCCTGTGTATGATGTCATGCACTGTGGAGTGTGGGATCACTAACGCTCTGGAGACAACACACTTTTCATTTTAAGGAACCCCGCTTTGGTATGCATTAGGCCCACAAACCCCCCACAACTCAGAGAGTGTACAAATGGAACCAAATGGACCCGTGAGGGTCCATTTGGTTCCATTTGTACACTCTCTGAGTTACAGACCTTTAAGAGTCCATTTGTTTCGTAACTATCAATCACTTTGCTGGGGACCCCCTGAAACCCCCTCAAGGACCCCTGGGGGTCCCCGGACCACACTTTGAGAACCACTGATTTAGGGACATACTTAAATACAATGAATCCAAAACGTGTTCTGTCTTCACATTCTCACACTTCTGCTGCTCTGGCAGGGGTCACCCACACTCATAGACTGTATAAATGAGATGGACAAACCCCCTCCGCTGCTTTCTACAGACCGAAAATGAATCCTTTGCTGCAGACTGTGGCTCCGCCATCTTTCAATACGCGTCAGAATGAGTTCAGACCATTATTGGTTGGGTAACTTGTCAATCAAGAGCGGGGGGCGGGGAATGAATGCTATTGGTTGTGTAGCGTGTCAATCAAATCATCCCGCCCCTCCTAGAGAATAGCCTACTTTATCGTCAATTTTATAATAAATAGAACCATAATTTAGCAAAACGCATATCCTGATGATTGAAAGGAGACTTTAAACTAGCGACTGGAAGCATATAGAATTTATGACAATTTTTATTACAGTAAGAAAATCGAGTCTGAAAGTTGGTAAAAACCCATCGGCTTGCGTTAAAATAAATTCTTTCTGAACTCACAGGTCGGCACGGGTGAAACAGCGCCTCTCGCTGGACATTTACTAAACATCCGGGTTGGCCTCATAGTAAATATCTCAGCCTTGCCCCTTGCCCACACTGGATACAGGATAGGTGGGCCCTATAGGGACATCTGGGCCCCTCCATGTAATACAGGATAGGTGGGCACTATAGGGACATCTGGGCCCCTCCATGTAATACAGGATAGGTGGGCACTATAGGGACATCTGGGCCCCTCCTTGTAATATAGGATATGTGGGCACTATAGGGACATCTGGGCCCCTCCATGTAATACAGGATAGGTGGGCACTATAAGGACATCTGGGCCCCTCCTTGTAATATAGGATATGTGGGCACTATAGGGACATCTGGGCCCCTCCATGTAATACAGGATAGGTGGGCACTATAAGGACATCTGGGGGGTACCAGGGGGTCCCCAGCAAAATAAGTTAATAAAGCGTCACAATCATTGTAACCCCTTTAACCATATATTTTATACCTTGGCTATTCAAACATAGCAGATCTACAAGCTCATAGCGTGTCACTATGATCTTGTAGATCTGCTCTTTTTGAAAAATCCCTGGCAGAAAATATTTTTGAGAAGGGGGTCCACAGCCAAATACATTTTTGGGGGTCCTTGACACAAAATAGTTTGAGAACCACTGGCTGTTCAGTTATGGATGGTGACAATAAAATGTACCTTCTGATGGAGTGGCTGTTCTATCTCTGTATTCTATATTTACATCAGTTCTATCTCTGTATTCTATATTTACATCACTTCTATCTCTGTATTCTATATTTATATCAGTTCTATCTCTGTATTCTACATTTACATCAGTTCTATCTCTGTATTCTACATTTACATCAGTTCTATCTCTGTATTCTACATTTACATCAGTTCTATCTCTGTATTCTATATTTACATCAGTTCTATCTCTGTATTCTACATTTACATCAGTTCTATCTCTGTATTCTACATTTACATCAGTTCTATCTCTGTATTCTACATTTACATCAGTTCTATCTCTGTATTCTATATTTACATCAGTTCTATCTCTGTATTCTACATTTACATCAGTTCTATCTCTGTATTCTATATTTACATCAGTTCTATCTCTGTATTCTACATTTACATCAGTTCTATCTCTGTATTCTACATTTACATCAGTTCTATCTCTGTATTCTATATTTACATCAGTTCTATCTCTGTATTCTATATTTACATCAGTTCTATCTCTGTATTCTATATTTATATCAGTTCTATCTCTGTATTCTACATTTACATCAGTTCTATCTCTGTATTCTACATTTACATCAGTTCTATCTCTGTATTCTATATTTACATCAGTTCTATCTCTGTATTCTACATTTACATCAGTTCTATCTCTGTATTCTACATTTACATCAGTTCTATCTCTGTATTCTACATTTACATCAGTTCTATCTCTGTATTCTACATTTACATCAGTTCTATCTCTGTATTCTACATTTACATCAGTTCTATCTCTGTATTCTACATTTACATCAGTTCTATCTCTGTATTCTACATTTACATCAGTTCTATCTCTGTATTCTATATTTACATCAGTTCTATCTCTGTATTCTACATTTACATCAGTTCTATCTCTGTATTCTATATTTACATCAGTTCTATCTCTGTATTCTACATTTACATCAGTTCTATCTCTGTATTCTACATTTACATCAGTTCTATCTCTGTATTCTATATTTACATCAGTTCTATCTCTGTATTCTATATTTACATCAGTTCTATCTCTGTATTCTACATTTACATCAGTTCTATCTCTGTATTCTATATTTACATCAGTTCTATCTCTGTATTCTACATTTACATCAGTTCTATCTCTGTATTCTACATTTATATCAGTTCTATCTCTGTATTCTATATTTACATCAGTTCTATCTCTGTATTCTATATTTATATCAGTTCTATCTCTGTATTCTACATTTATATCAGTTCTATCTCTGTATTCTATATTTACATCAGTTCTATCTCTGTATTCTATATTTACATCAGTTCTATCTCTGTATTCTATATTTACATCAGTTCTATCTCTGTATTCTATATTTACATCAGTTCTATCTCTGTATTCTACATTTATATCAGTTCTATCTCTGTATTCTACATTTACATCAGTTCTATCTCTGTATTCTACATTTACATCAGTTCTATCTCTGTATTCTACATTTATATCAGTTCTATCTCTGTATTCTACATTTACATCAGTTCTATCTCTGTATTCTATATTTACATCAGTTCTATCTCTGTATTCTATATTTACATCAGTTCTATCTCTGTATTCTACATTTACATCAGTTCTATCTCTGTATTCTACATTTACATCAGTTCTATCTCTGTATTCTATATTTACATCAGTTCTATCTCTGTATTCTATATTTACATCAGTTCTATCTCTGTATTCTACATTTACATCAGTTCTATCTCTGTATTCTACATTTACATCAGTTCTATCTCTGTATTCTATATTTACATCAGTTCTATCTCTGTATTCTATATTTACATCAGTTCTATCTCTGTATTCTACATTTACATCAGTTCTATCTCTGTATTCTACATTTACATCAGTTCTATCTCTGTATTCTATATTTATATCAGTTCTATCTCTGTATTCTACATTTACATCAGTTCTATCTCTGTATTCTATATTTATATCAGTTCTATCTCTGTATTCTATATTTACATCAGTTCTATCTCTGTATTCTATATTTACATCAGTTCTATCTCTGTATTCTACATTTATATCAGTTCTATCTCTGTATTCTATATTTACATCAGTTCTATCTCTGTATTCTACATTTACATCAGTTCTATCTCTGTATTCTATATTTACATCAGTTCTATCTCTGTATTCTATATTTACATCAGTTCTATCTCTGTATTCTACATTTATATCAGTTCTATCTCTGTATTCTACATTTACATCAGTTCTATCTCTGTATTCTATATTTACATCAGTTCTATCTCTGTATTCTATATTTACATCAGTTCTATCTCTGTATTCTACATTTACATCACTTCTATCTCTGTATTCTATATTTACATCACTTCTATCTCTGTATTCTATATTTACATCAGTTCTATCTCTGTATTCTATATTTACATCAGTTCTATCTCTGTATTCTATATTTACATCAGTTCTATCTCTGTATTCTACATTTACATCACTTCTATCTCTGTATTCTACATTTATATCAGTTCTATCTCTGTATTCTATATTTACATCAGTTCTATCTCTGTATTCTACATTTACATCACTTCTATCTCTGTATTCTATATTTACATCACTTCTATCTCTGTATTCTATATTTACATCAGTTCTATCTCTGTATTCTATATTTACATCAGTTCTATCTCTGTATTCTATATTTACATCAGTTCTATCTCTGTATTCTACATTTACATCAGTTCTATCTCTGTATTCTATATTTACATCAGTTCTATCTCTGTATTCTACATTTACATCAGTTCTATCTCTGTATTCTACATTTACATCAGTTCTATCTCTGTATTCTATATTTACATCAGTTCTATCTCTGTATTCTACATTTATATCAGTTCTATCTCTGTATTCTATATTTACATCAGTTCTATCTCTGTATTCTACATTTACATCAGTTCTATCTCTGTATTCTACATTTATATCAGTTCTATCTCTGTATTCTACATTTATATCAGTTCTATCTCTGTATTCTATATTTACATCAGTTCTATCTCTGTATTCTACATTTACATCAGTTCTATCTCTGTATTCTACATTTACATCAGTTCTATCTCTGTATTCTATATTTACATCAGTTCTATCTCTGTATTCTATATTTATATCAGTTCTATCTCTGTATTCTATATTTACATCAGTTCTATCTCTGTATTCTATATTTATATCAGTTCTATCTCTGTATTCTACATTTACATCAGTTCTATCTCTGTATTCTATATTTATATCAGTTCTATCTCTGTATTCTACATTTACATCAGTTCTATCTCTGTATTCTATATTTACATCAGTTCTATCTCTGTATTCTACATTTATATCAGTTCTATCTCTGTATTCTACATTTACATCAGTTCTATCTCTGTATTCTATATTTACATCAGTTCTATCTCTGTATTCTATATTTACATCAGTTCTATCTCTGTATTCTACATTTACATCAGTTCTATCTCTGTATTCTATATTTATATCAGTTCTATCTCTGTATTCTATATTTACATCAGTTCTATCTCTGTATTCTACATTTACATCAGTTCTATCTCTGTATTCTATATTTACATCACTTCTATCTCTGTATTCTATATTTACATCAGTTCTATCTCTGTATTCTACATTTACATCAGTTCTATCTCTGTATTCTATATTTACATCAGTTCTATCTCTGTATTCTACATTTACATCAGTTCTATCTCTGTATTCTATATTTACATCAGTTCTATCTCTGTATTCTACATTTACATCAGTTCTATCTCTGTATTCTATATTTACATCAGTTCTATCTCTGTATTCTACATTTACATCAGTTCTATCTCTGTATTCTATATTTACATCAGTTCTATCTCTGTATTCTACATTTACATCAGTTCTATCTCTGTATTCTATATTTACATCACTTCTATCTCTGTATTCTATATTTACATCAGTTCTATCTCTGTATTCTACATTTACATCAGTTCTATCTCTGTATTCTATATTTACATCAGTTCTATCTCTGTATTCTACATTTACATCAGTTCTATCTCTGTATTCTATATTTACATCAGTTCTATCTCTGTATTCTACATTTACATCAGTTCTATCTCTGTATTCTATATTTACATCAGTTCTATCTCTGTATTCTACATTTACATCAGTTCTATCTCTGTATTCTATATTTACATCACTTCTATCTCTGTATTCTATATTTACATCAGTTCTATCTCTGTATTCTATATTTACATCAGTTCTATCTCTGTATTCTACATTTACATCAGTTCTATCTCTGTATTCTATATTTATATCAGTTCTATCTCTGTATTCTATATTTACATCAGTTCTATCTCTGTATTCTACATTTACATCAGTTCTATCTCTGTATTCTATATTTACATCACTTCTATCTCTGTATTCTATATTTACATCAGTTCTATCTCTGTATTCTACATTTACATCAGTTCTATCTCTGTATTCTACATTTACATCAGTTCTATCTCTGTATTCTACATTTACATCAGTTCTATCTCTGTATTCTACATTTACATCAGTTCTATCTCTGTATTCTATATTTACATCAGTTCTATCTCTGTATTCTACATTTACATCAGTTCTATCTCTGTATTCTACATTTACATCAGTTCTATCTCTGTATTCTATATTTACATCAGTTCTATCTCTGTATTCTACATTTACATCAGTTCTATCTCTGTATTCTACATTTACATCACTTCTATCTCTGTATTCTATATTTACATCACTTCTATCTCTGTATTCTACATTTATATCAGTTCTATCTCTGTATTCTATATTTACATCAGTTCTATCTCTGTATTCTACATTTACATCAGTTCTATCTCTGTATTCTATATTTACATCAGTTCTATCTCTGTATTCTATATTTACATCACTTCTATCTCTGTATTCTATATTTACATCAGTTCTATCTCTGTATTCTATATTTACATCAGTTCTATCTCTGTATTCTACATTTACATCAGTTCTATCTCTGTATTCTACATTTACATCAGTTCTATCTCTGTATTCTATATTTACATCAGTTCTATCTCTGTATTCTATATTTACATCAGTTCTATCTCTGTATTCTATATTTACATCAGTTCTATCTCTGTATTCTATATTTATATCAGTTCTATCTCTGTATTCTACATTTACATCAGTTCTATCTCTGTATTCTATATTTACATCAGTTCTATCTCTGTATTCTATATTTACATCAGTTCTATCTCTGTATTCTACATTTACATCAGTTCTATCTCTGTATTCTACATTTACATCAGTTCTATCTCTGTATTCTACATTTATATCAGTTCTATCTCTGTATTCTACATTTATATCAGTTCTATCTCTGTATTCTATATTTACATCAGTTCTATCTCTGTATTCTACATTTACATCAGTTCTATCTCTGTATTCTACATTTACATCAGTTCTATCTCTGTATTCTATATTTACATCAGTTCTATCTCTGTATTCTATATTTATATCAGTTCTATCTCTGTATTCTATATTTACATCAGTTCTATCTCTGTATTCTACATTTACATCAGTTCTATCTCTGTATTCTATATTTACATCAGTTCTATCTCTGTATTCTATATTTACATCAGTTCTATCTCTGTATTCTATATTTATATCAGTTCTATCTCTGTATTCTACATTTACATCAGTTCTATCTCTGTATTCTATATTTACATCAGTTCTATCTCTGTATTCTACATTTACATCAGTTCTATCTCTGTATTCTATATTTACATCAGTTCTATCTCTGTATTCTATATTTACATCAGTTCTATCTCTGTATTCTACATTTACATCAGTTCTATCTCTGTATTCTATATTTACATCAGTTCTATCTCTGTATTCTACATTTACATCAGTTCTATCTCTGTATTCTACATTTACATCAGTTCTATCTCTGTATTCTATATTTACATCAGTTCTATCTCTGTATTCTACATTTACATCAGTTCTATCTCTGTATTCTACATTTATATCAGTTCTATCTCTGTATTCTATATTTACATCAGTTCTATCTCTGTATTCTATATTTACATCAGTTCTATCTCTGTATTCTATATTTATATCAGTTCTATCTCTGTATTCTACATTTACATCAGTTCTATCTCTGTATTCTACATTTATAACAGTTCTATCTCTGTATTCTATATTTACATCAGTTCTATCTCTGTATTCTACATTTACATCAGTTCTATCTCTGTATTCTATATTTACATCAGTTCTATCTCTGTATTCTATATTTACATCAGTTCTATCTCTGTATTCTATATTTACATCAGTTCTATCTCTGTATTCTACATTTACATCAGTTCTATCTCTGTATTCTATATTTACATCAGTTCTATCTCTGTATTCTACATTTACATCAGTTCTATCTCTGTATTCTACATTTACATCAGTTCTATCTCTGTATTCTATATTTACATCAGTTCTATCTCTGTATTCTATATTTACATCAGTTCTATCTCTGTATTCTATATTTACATCAGTTCTATCTCTGTATTCTACATTTACATCAGTTCTATCTCTGTATTCTATATTTACATCAGTTCTATCTCTGTATTCTACATTTACATCAGTTCTATCTCTGTATTCTATATTTATATCAGTTCTATCTCTGTATTCTATATTTACATCAGTTCTATCTCTGTATTCTACATTTACATCAGTTCTATCTCTGTATTCTATATTTACATCAGTTCTATCTCTGTATTCTATATTTACATCAGTTCTATCTCTGTATTCTACATTTACATCAGTTCTATCTCTGTATTCTATATTTACATCAGTTCTATCTCTGTATTCTACATTTACATCAGTTCTATCTCTGTATTCTACATTTACATCAGTTCTATCTCTGTATTCTATATTTACATCAGTTCTATCTCTGTATTCTATATTTACATCAGTTCTATCTCTGTATTCTATATTTACATCAGTTCTATCTCTGTATTCTACATTTACATCAGTTCTATCTCTGTATTCTATATTTACATCAGTTCTATCTCTGTATTCTACATTTACATCAGTTCTATCTCTGTATTCTACATTTACATCAGTTCTATCTCTGTATTCTACATTTACATCAGTTCTATCTCTGTATTCTACATTTACATCAGTTCTATCTCTGTATTCTACATTTACATCAGTTCTATCTCTGTATTCTACATTTACATCAGTTCTATCTCTGTATTCTATATTTACATCAGTTCTATCTCTGTATTCTACATTTACATCACTTCTATCTCTGTATTCTACATTTACATCAGTTCTATATCTGTATTCTATATTTATATCAGTTCTATCTCTGTATTCTACATTTACATCAGTTCTATCTCTGTATTCTATATTTACATCAGTTCTATCTCTGTATTCTACATTTACATCAGTTCTATCTCTGTATTCTACATTTACATCAGTTCTATCTCTGTATTCTATATTTACATCAGTTCAATCTCTGTATTCTATATTTACATCAGTTCTATCTCTGTATTCTACATTTACATCAGTTCTATCTCTGTATTCTACATTTACATCAGTTCTATCTCTGTATTCTATATTTACATCAGTTCTATCTCTGTATTCTACATTTACATCAGTTCTATCTCTGTATTCTACATTTACATCAGTTCAATCTCTGTATTCTATATTTACATCAGTTCTATCTCTGTATTCTACATTTACATCAGTTCTATCTCTGTATTCTACATTTACATCAGTTCTATCTCTGTATTCTATATTTACATCAGTTCTATCTCTGTATTCTACATTTACATCAGTTCTATCTCTGTATTCTACATTTACATCAGTTCTATCTCTGTATTCTATATTTACATCAGTTCTATCTCTGTATTCTACATTTACATCAGTTCTATCTCTGTATTCTATATTTACATCAGTTCTATCTCTGTATTCTACATTTACATCAGTTCTATCTCTGTATTCTACATTTACATCAGTTCTATCTCTGTATTCTATATTTACATCAGTTCTATCTCTGTATTCTACATTTACATCAGTTCTATCTCTGTATTCTATATTTACATCAGTTCTATCTCTGTATTCTATATTTACATCAGTTCTATCTCTGTATTCTATATTTATATCAGTTCTATCTCTGTATTCTACATTTACATCAGTTCTATCTCTGTATTCTACATTTATATCAGTTCTATCTCTGTATTCTACATTTACATCAGTTCTATCTCTGTATTCTATATTTACATCAGTTCTATCTCTGTATTCTATATTTACATCAGTTCTATCTCTGTATTCTACATTTACATCAGTTCTATCTCTGTATTCTATATTTACATCAGTTCTATCTCTGTATTCTATATTTACATCAGTTCTATCTCTGTATTCTATATTTACATCAGTTCTATCTCTGTATTCTATATTTACATCAGTTCTATCTCTGTATTCTATATTTACATCAGTTCTACCTCTGTATTCTACATTTACATCAGTTCTATCTCTGTATTCTACATTTACATCAGTTCTATCTCTGTATTCTATATTTACATCAGTTCTATCTCTGTATTCTACATTTACATCAGTTCTATCTCTGTATTCTACATTTACATCAGTTCTATCTCTGTATTCTATATTTACATCAGTTCTATCTCTGTATTCTACATTTACATCAGTTCTATCTCTGTATTCTACATTTACATCAGTTCTATCTCTGTATTCTACATTTATATCAGTTCTATCTCTGTATTCTATATTTACATCACTTCTATCTCTGTATTCTATATTTACATCAGTTCTATCTCTGTATTCTATATTTACATCAGTTCTATCTCTGTATTCTACATTTACATCAGTTCTATCTCTGTATTCTACATTTACATCACTTCTATCTCTGTATTCTACATTTACATCAGTTCTATCTCTGTATTCTATATTTACATCAGTTCTATCTCTGTATTCTATATTTACATCAGTTCTATCTCTGTATTCTATATTTACATCAGTTCTATCTCTGTATTCTACATTTACATCAGTTCTATCTCTGTATTCTACATTTACATCAGTTCTATCTCTGTATTCTATATTTACATCAGTTCTATCTCTGTATTCTACATTTACATCAGTTCTATCTCTGTATTCTATATTTACATCAGTTCTATCTCTGTATTCTATATTTACATCAGTTCTATCTCTGTATTCTATATTTACATCAGTTCTATCTCTGTATTCTACATTTACATCAGTTCTATCTCTGTATTCTATATTTACATCAGTTCTATCTCTGTATTCTATATTTACATCAGTTCTATCTCTGTATTCTACATTTACATCAGTTCTATCTCTGTATTCTATATTTACATCAGTTCTATCTCTGTATTCTATATTTACATCGGTTCTATCTCTGTATTCTACATTTACATCAGTTCTATCTCTGTATTCTACATTTACATCACTTCTATCTCTGTATTCTATATTTACATCAGTTCTATCTCTGTATTCTATATTTACATCAGTTCTAATGAAAGTCTTGATTGGCTCTATGTAGTTTGTCTTTATAGAAAAGGTTCTTGTGTTCCACAGTGATTGATTGACAGAATACTTTATTAACAGGAGGCTACAGTGGTGTGATTTCACAATGATTATTAAAGGGATAACACACTTGTTTCCATTGTGTGTTCCTCTGGGACTGAGGTCCCAGCTCCATCCAGCTCTGGGCCAAACACTATTCCTTACAATATTGACTATTTGAGGCTATTAGCAGATAATTCCCTATTGTTATCTTTCTGTTCTACACTTTGTGATCTCTATTTAAAATGTCAATATTGTTGTTCTTATAGTAGGCCAGTGGTTCCCAAACATACAGTATAAGTGGACACAGGGTATCTGCACGTTTATAAAGGGACAATTTAATGACCTTTAAGACCTTTTTAATACATAATGTCAAATCAATAACAAACAGGCAAACGTTGTGAAAACAGACGATCTACAAGCTCACAAAAGTATGATTATTTTGGGGGGTCCCCAGTTCAAATAGTATTATTTTGGGGGGTCTCCAGTTCAAATAGTATTATGTTGGAGGGTCTCCAGTTCAAATAGTATTATTTTGGGGGGTCTCCAGTTCAAATAGTATTATTTTGGGGGGTCTCCAGTTCAAATAGTATTATTGTGGGGGCATGGCCTGTAAAGTTAACCCTTGCCGTACAGTAGAACAGTTCCACGGTGCAGGAAGTTTCCTGCTTCCACACAGAGCAGCGTATGTGATGTTTTTATCACGTAGGAGACTTTTTTTTCTTACAATAAATACACTATTTATGTGACATGACATATTTAAACCTGTGATTTATCTTTATGTTTTTCTGTGTTAGATAGTTTTCTTTAAAACATGATGATTTAAAGCCTCCGATACGATAATGTAACATTTCCCATCTGGCAACACTGACACTTGTTAATATGAATGAATTCATTCATTAACCCATTCAATCCGGGAACGCATCGCTGTCATTTTTAGATTTCTTTGGCTATTCAAAAATAGCAGATCTACAAGCTCAGTGCGGCACTCGGTGCCGTGCTATGAGCTTGTAGATCTGCTTTTTTTTTTTTATCGTGAAAATGTGTACAAATCTTTGAATATATATTTTTCAAACATTTGTGAAATATGTTTCTTCCAGGGACCCCCAGAAGCAAAGATTTGAGATACAAATGTTCACTTAAAAATATATATATATTCAAAGATTTGCACACACTTTCACGATTTTATTTAACAAATAGCAGATCTGCAAGCTCATAGCGCGGCACTCGGTGCCGCGCTAGGAGCTTGTAGATCTGTTATTTTTTAATAGAGAGATGCGTTCCAAGATTGAATGGGTTAATGTTAATATTCAGTCTCATGACCTTCACTCCTTCCACCAGGAGTGTGAATATTTAAAATATGTTTTCCTTTAAAAGAAAAAAAACTGATTTGTGATAATTTAACACATCGGGTGCCGAACACTGTTAAAACCTTGTTTTCAATCTTTTTTCTTTTTTTTTTTACAAGGGGGGGGGGGGCTAGCACAGCTCTGGAATCACCCACTGTGACTCTGAGAAGGAAGGGACAGATGGATCACCGTGCCAAAAAACATGGCTCCCCGTCCGCTCCCGTTCTATCTCCTTGATGAAAACCTCTGCAGCTCTGAATCTTTTTACATTGGGGAAAACAAGTCATTTTCGATGGGCGATTACTCCGTAATGGCGACTCGTGTGAGAGATGTTATTGTTCCAGGCGTTAGCCAGGACCATGGATGGTCGTGCACGCATCCATTGT
>NC_139940.1:1437643-1620143 GCF_963454915.1 Gymnoscopelus microlampas
TCCGGAAATCTCATTTCCATTTGATTTCAGGAGAGAGTCTGGCCTGAACCGCCTTTCTGCAATAATCGCTCTATACGCCGAACTGACGAGCCTATCAGCGTCGTCGCACATCGTTCTGTGATTGACAGCGACAGTTGGCCAATCAGGTGGCGAGTTCGAGTGAGCCCGAATGAAGCCGAGTGCAGCCTGACTGGAGCCGGAAAAAAACGAACGGCAGCCATTGTTGTTCTGCGAGTGCCGTGACTTCTTATTTGGGGTTTTAAAACGGTCTCAAACTTCTTTTTTGAGGCACGGAATTTACTATTAAGATATCGTTTGGATAGAATTTAGTTGTTTAACTTCATATATGTGGTCAATTAATCATGACAGAGCCTATTTAAAAATATAAATTTAGAGAACCGGCAGGGGCGGGGAGTGACACGCATGTATCCCAATAAGGCAACCTATTTTCGGCATGGCCGTCCCAAAAGTCCCGTTGCGTCACATAGTCTGGAGCTCGTCAACATGAACTGCTGATTGGCTGAAGGGGAAAAACGATCATTGGTTTAAGGGGTTGTCAGTCAACGGTATTACTCCCGCCCAACTCCAGCCCACAGCGATTATTGCAGAAAGGCGGTTCAGGCCAGACTCTCTCCTGAAATCAAATGGAAATGAGATTTCCGGAGGGAGGGTTTACCAGGCTAGTACATTTACACACAGACCAAGTCTCTATGTGATGCCTGGTGTTTACACATGGTCTGAATAGACAGTAGACACTATGAACATTCACACACAGACCAAGTCTCTATGTGATGCCTAGTGTTTACACATGGTCTGAATAGACAGTAGACACTATGAACATTCACACACAGACCAAGTCTCTCATACCTAAGAGTGTCCAGTCTATAGTGTGGGTCCTTCACAACAGCAGAGAGCATCGCTTCTCCTGATTCTCCTGGATGATTGTACGTCAAGTTCAACTCTCTCAAATGTGAAGGGTTGGAGCGCAGAGCTGAGGTCAGAGAAGAACAGCCTTTCTCTGTGACCAGACATCCTGACAAACTACACACACACACACACACACACACACACACACACACACACACACACACACACACACACACACACACACACACACACACACACACATACACACACACACACACACACACACAGACACACACAGTGGGAAGTTTCACAATGTTACATTCTGTTCCATTGAATTTAGAAACGTATTTGGTTTTATTTAAACACAGTTGAAAACAGTTATACTGACTTGAGGGTCTCCAGCATGCAGTGTGGACTCCCCAGTCCCACAGCCAGCAGGGTTACGCCAGAATCCTGAAGGTCATTGTTGCTCAGATCCACTTCTCTCAGACTAGAGCTGGAGCTGAGGACTGACGATAACACCTGACAGCAACTCTCTGACAGGTTACAGCCAATTAGCCTGAAGAAGCACACACACACACACACACACACACACACACACACACACACACACACACACACACACACACACACACACACACACACACACACACACACACACACACACACACACACACACACACACACACACACACACACACACACAGTGGGAAGTTTCACAATGTTACATTCTGTTCCATTGCATTTAGAAAGTATTTGGTTTTATTTAAACACAGTTGAAAACAGTTATACTGACTTGAGGGTCTCCAGCATGCAGTGTGGACTCCCCAGTCCCACAGCCAGCAGGGTTACGCCAGAATCCTGAAGGTCATTGTTGCTCAGATCCACTTCTCTCAGACTAGAGCTGGAGCTGAGGACTGACGATAACACCTGACAGCAACTCTCTGACAGGTTACAGCCAATTAGCCTGAAGAAGCACACACACACACACACACACACACACACACACACACACACACACACACACACACACACACACACACACACACACACACACACACACACACAGTGGGAAGTTTCACAATGTTACATTCTGTTCCATTGCATTTAGAAAGTATTTGGTTTTATTTAAACACAGTTGAAAACAGTTATACTGACTTGAGGGTCTCCAGCATGCAGTGTGGACTCCCCAGTCCCACAGCCAGCAGGGTTACGCCAGAATCCTGAAGGTCATTGTTGCTCAGATCCACTTCTCTCAGACTAGAGCTGGAGCTGAGGACTGACGATAACACCTGACAGCAACTCTCTGACAGGTTACAGCCAATTAGCCTGAAGAAGCACACACACACACACACACACACACACACACACACACACACACACACACACACACACACACACACACACACACACACACACACACACACACACACACACACAGACTCACACTCACACTCACACTCACACTCACACTCTCACACACACACACACACACACACACACACACACACACACACACACACACACACACACACACTTAGCCACTTAGCCTGAAGAAGCATTAGTGGTACAGATTGTTTTATTTGATTTTCTGTCAGAGACAGATCATATAATATATTAAATATTCCAGTTATCAATGAACCTACAGAGCTTTATTGGAGGCTTTGAGCACAGGTAGCAGCCCTAGAAGAGCTTCCTCTGAAGCAGAGTATTTCTTCAGGTCAAACACGTCCAGCTCCTTTTCTGAAGACAGCAACATGAAGACCAGAGCTGACCACTGAGCAGGAGAGAGCTTGTCTGTGGAGAGACGTCCTGATGTCAGGTACTGTTGGATGTCCTCCTCTAGAGAATGATCATTCAGCTCATTCAGACAGTGGAACAGATTGATGCTTCTCTCTGGAGATGGATTCTCACTGATCTTATTCTTGATGTATTTGACTGTTTCATGATTGGTCTGGAAGCTTTTTCCTGTCTGTGTCAGCAGTCTTTGTAGGAGTTTCTGATTGGTCTCCAAAGAGAGGCCCAGCAGGAAACGCAGGAACAAGTCCAGGTGTCCATTTGGACTCTGTAAGGCCTTGTCTACAGCACTTTGGTAGAGGTGATTTAACTTAGGTTTGTCTCTAAATAACTTGGGCCAGTTGGAGGTTGCTTGTGGTTCTGACAGTAGGTTGACACCATCGTGGACGAAGGAGACAAAGACAAAAAGGGCAGCGAGAAACTCCTGAACACTAAGATGGACAAAGCAGAACACTGTGTCCTTGTACATCCCGTACTCCTCTTTAAAGATCTGTGTAAACATTCCAGTAGTGTATACAGAGGCATCTCTGATATCAATGCCACACCCTCTCAGGTCTGCTTCATAGAAGATCAGGTTGCCTTTCTCTAGCTGTTCAAATGCCAGTTTTCCCAAAGACAGAATGACCTTGGTATCTTCTGGATTCTTGGATTCAGAATGTGTCTGAGCTCCATCATGATATTTCACATTCTTCTGTTTGGACTGAACCAACATGAAGTGGAGGTACATCTCAGTCAGGTACTTTGGCAGCAATCCTTTCACATCTGTTCTCAAAATGTCCTCCAGAACTGCGGCAGTGATCAAACAGAAGACTGGGATGTGACACATGATGTGGAGGCTTTTGGATTCCTTGACGTGTGAGATGATTGGGCGTGCCTGCTTCTCATCCCTGAATCTCTTGATGAAGTACTCCTCCTTCTGTGGATCGGTGAATCCTCTCACCTCTGTCACCCTGTCAACATAATCAGTTGGGATCTGATTGGCTGCTGCAGGTCGTGTAGTTATCCAGACGCGAGCAGAGGGAAGCAGGTTACCGTTGATAAGGTTGGTCAGCAGCACGTCCACCGAGGTTGGCTTTGTGACATCAGTTACAATCTCAGTGTTCTGGAAGAGAGGAAGCCTCAATTCATCTAATCCATCAAGGATGAACACAACTTGGAACTCTTTTAAGCTGCAGATTAATGGTGTCATAATTCCACCAAAGAAGTGATGCAGAAGTCCCACCAAGCTGTACTTCTTCTCCTTCATCAGATTCAGCTCTCGGAAAGTGAGGAGAAACATGAATTGGATATTCTGGTTGGCTTTGTCTTCTGCCCAGTCCAGAGCATACTTCTGAGCTAACACTGTTTTACCAATGCCGGCCACTCCCTTTGTCATCACTGTTCTGATTGGTTCATCTTGTCCAGGTAAGGGTTTAAAGATGTCTTCACGTTTGATTAGTGTCTCTGGTCTCACTGATTTCCTGGATGCTGTTTCAATCTGTCTGACTTCATGTTCTTTATTGACCTCTCCACTGCCTCCCTCTGTGATGTAGAGCTCTGTGAAGATCTGATTCAGAAGTGTTGGGTTTCCCTCTTTAGCAATCCACTCTGACACAATCTTACACTTCTTCCTCAGATTAGATTTGAGTTGTTGTTGACTGACAGGAGCAAGGGTTTCTAAATGACCAAAGAACGGAAGACACCAGTGAGTATATAAGTTAATACTAGAAAATGTGCTCCTCGGAGCACAGGTCTCCACCAGTACTTAATCATGTCTTAAGTGTTACTTGATGTAATTAATCCTGTCTTAAGTGTTACTCCGCCATTTCTCAGCCATTTCGTGATTACTCCTGTCTTACCTCACTTTGAAAGAGGCTAAGACTCTTTCAAAGTGAGTCAAGCCTCACGTGACACGTGACAATACGTTGAAAGAGTGTGCTCTGATTGGCTAGTGGGACGCATGACGTATAGCGGCCTATAAATAGATGTGCACTTTGAAAGAGTCTTTGCCTCTTTCAAAGTGAGGTAAGACAGGAATAATCACGAAATGGCTGAGAAATGGCGGAGCAATACATTATGTAGACACACTGGTGTCATCACAATACGTAATATAAATAGCTTAGATAGGATTAATCAAGAACAGTACTTTCCAGTCACAGTTGATGACACAGTGAAACTAACTCTTATTATGCAAATTGAAGAAGCTAATCATTGTCTGCAAACTGATGAAGAAGCAAAGGCGCAACGCCTATCATCAAAGTTCCAATCTTGGAATAAATTCCAATATTTGCTGGCGGAGACTTGTGCTCCGAGGAGCACATTTTCTAGTTACTGTTGTAATGTTGCTGTTAGCAAAGTATTGTGGACCTTATCATTCTTGCATTTGGCTGCTTATATCCGTATGACTAGTGACAATAAAATCCTCTTGATTTTAGATTCTTGGTGTGTCTACTACACTCACTACACTCACTGATACACATTATTTATCCATTACAATGCATGTGTGGCAGGGTAATGTAATTAGTCTTTTATATTAGAAGTTTTATTTGGATATTAAATAAAGTAACACGTTACAAGTTATAGTTATAGTATAGAATCATAGAGATCTGCTTGGAGATATGTTTACATTGACCATAGAGTTTTCGAAATGTATTATTTTGCTTCAATTTCCCTCCATCATGTTGAATTATGTATAATTACTTTATACTGCTCATGTTAAAGGTGTGAATAAAGACTTTCTTACTGCTCTCCATCATGTTAAAGGTGTGAATAAAGACTTTCTTACTGATCTCCATCATGTTAAAGGTGTGAATAAAGACTTTCTTACTGATCTCCATCATGTTAAAGGTGTGAATAAAGACTTTCTTACTGATCTCCATCATGTTAAAGGTGTGAATAAAGACTTTCTAACTGCTCTCCATCATGTTAAAGGTGTGAATAAAGACTTTCTTACTGATCTCCAGGATGTCAGCCAGCTTCTCCTGCTTCAGACTCCTCATGAGGTGCAGTGTGATCTTCAGAGCTCCCTCTGTGATGCTTCTCCTCTCCTCCTCATCCTCCCCCTCCTCCCTCTGACTCTCTAAGCATTCTGGGTAATCTGTTGACAGAACCCTCTGGAACCTCTTCATCTCTTTCTTCACTAATGTTACCAGATTCTCTTCAAGAAGCTGAAACACATAATAATAGAATAAAGTTTAAATTAACAATATTGAACTGATTGATTGATTGGGGCAGACTAAGGACCAGATGGGGGGATTATATCTCCATGTTGGCCATGGAACGCCTCATGATCCTCCAGTATGAAGTGGCTAGGGCCTGGGAAAGGAAGTCTGGAGCTCTCTGCTGGAACTGTTAGTTCCACAATGTTAACCCACGATCCAAGTCTGGATAAGCGGATGAGGATGGGTGGATGGATGGATGAACTGATTTAAAATCCATCACTTTTCATTACACTGGGTAACAGTCATGTTCACAGTGTCATGGAAGAAAAGTCTTGGAAATGTAATTTCTCCCAAAAGCAAACTGATGTCCTTGTGATGAAGTTAAAGTGGAGCTTGAAATGTACAAAATTATTGCCATCAATATTTTACCCACCGATGGCGGAGGAAACCATGCAGGGCACCTGCTCATCGGGAGCAATCAGGGGTTCAGCATCTTGCTCAAGGACACTTCGATACTAATTCTGGGGGAGCCCGGGATCGAACTGTGAACCTTGCAGTTGCCATCCGGCTGCTCTACCGGCCACTCTACCCCTGAGCCACTGCCGCCACCTCTACTCACACTTCCCAAAGACTGTCAAGCTTTTTCCAAAATAGCAGATCTACAAGCTCATCACGCATCACATTGTAGAACGGCTTTTCTTTTGTATAGCAATGTGTATGTGTGCGTGTGTGTGGGGGGGGGGGGGGGGGGGGGGGGGGAGTTTGGAGCTTACAGTGTATCAAACAATAAATACCACACCTCAAACAGACTGCCAAGAGCAGAGTGTGTACAATGATAAAAATCACACCCAGTGAAGTGAGCGGTGATATTTATGAGTTATTCATTTCATCATGCGTCTCGCTAGCCAATCACAGCGCGTCTGCGAAGTTTGAAGTTAATTTCATCATGTGTCTCGCTAGCCAATCACAGCACGTCCTGTGGAGCTTAGCCAATGGGCGTGTTTTCCACAGCATGGCGTCACAGCGAAAGACAAATTTTCACGACGGAAAGAAAAACATTCGCAAACTTTCTAAAAAAGTGTTTAACAATCACAGTTCATTCATAAGCTGGTCCTATGAGAAGTGTTTATCTTTGTAAAACCCAGTTCATATCAGAGAACAATGGCAAAAAGTTATAATAGATAACTAACCCTATTAGGCATAGACCACCAGGTCCTGTCAGCCATTACTGCTCTCAGTTCTTAGTGTTTACAGCTGATAAAATGCTTTGGTGACACACACAGCCTACATGTCTCTATTGTGATCAACTCATATGTTTCTCCTTCATTTTATTTATAGATGAAGTAAAGGTTTACATTAACCTTAAATATGGAGTCCAGCTCTGTTTGATGTTCCTGAGCTGACTGACCACTGGAACCCTGAGATATCTGCTGGTCTCTGTGGAGGACACACACACACACACACACACACACACACACACACACACACACACACACACACACACACACACACACACACACACACACACATTAAGTAAGAGAAGTGCAGGAGTAGCTGGGGGGGGGGGGGGGCTCTTGAAACAGGCCCCCAGATCTTTAAAGGCCCCCAATAGGCGTACAGGTAAAAGGCTGCTATCGCCCCAGGAGGCTTTATAGCTATATCTCTATTTTTTAAATGTTTGTTTTTAATGTTTGTTTGACAGGGACAATAAAAACAATTGGTATCAAGTTATAAAAACATGAAACTGTTGCATTGTATGTGAGGCTGATGTGTGACCCCTGTTCCTGGTTTAGGCCTTTCTATACAAATATCTACCTAGTTAAAACATTATCCAATTACAATAAGCACATGCAAGAAGCTCTTATCTAAACAAAGCAATAACATTCCCTATTAATAGTCATGAAAGCAATGACGTTGATGTTCTAAAACATGCCAACATATTAGTGTTCACAGCTTTGGTTTGATTTCCACCAGTATTTAACCCTTTCATTAAATATTTTGAGTCAGTTTATTTTTTTCAGTTGGTAGAGCATTCCACAAGTGTATCTCTTTTACAGAGAAAGATGACTGGCCATAAGTGGTGTTGGGCTTTGTTACCCTGCAGTTGCCATTCGCTGATCCCCTTGTGGTGACCATTAGTTCAGGACCTCAAACTGTGCATGTGTACCAAGTTTATTGATGAAAAAGTGAATGATTTGGCTCTTATCCAGTGGATTACACACAGACCCTCTTATAGACGGCTAACCTCCTGCAGAGTCATGTTGTAAGAAAAGTCAAAGATATGAATAGTTGGTCCAATAATCCCAGGACTTCTGATACTTGATCAGTATAAAAAGTCTGATAAGAATTATGCCATATGTTGTTTTTCTGATTGTTGTAAATTCTGAACTCTGATCAGTAGAGTGGTGTCCATCTTTGAAGTTAATATATCCTCCCTTGGAGCGGTCACTCTTCATGGAGACCAGGGCCGGTTCTAGGCTGATTCCTCTGATGCGATTTTTTTCGGGTTTTGGGCGGGTTATGATTTTGTTTTTGGCTACTTTATTTTTTATTTATTTTAGGGTTAAGTTTAGGTTTAGGTTAGGCTTATATTATCTAATTCTGATTTTACCGATTTATTATCATTATTATTATTTTTTACCGACTTTTTTTGCCGCCTCTCCAAACTGCCGCTCTAGGTGGCCGCCTAGGTTGCCTTAATGGACGCGCCGGCCCTGATGGAGACACAGCTGGGTTCAGGAGACTCTGCTCTCTGCTGGTCAACCCTGTCACCATGACAACCAACATAAACATTACATCATCATCATCATCATCATTATCATCTGTTTAAAGTCCGCTTTCCAGGCTCCGCTGGGTTGGACTGGGTTCTCGCTATGGCTTTCTTCCACCGGGAACTGTTCATGGCCATCTCGTGATTGATGCCGAGTGCTTTCATGTCAGCTAACACGGGATTACATGTATTCATAAACCAGTCACACTAGTTGATACCAGGGTTTCCGCTTTGACACCCCGGTTCTGTTTATCATTACACCAGAGTGAACCACCTGTACGCAGTGCTGATTAGGAGGAGACGCAGCTGTGTTAAAGTAATACAATGCAGGTCCACAAATAACGATTTTTAGCAGCCTCTGCTGGTCATTACCGTCACTGTGGGTCGTTCGTTTATTCCTGCGTTACCCAGAATTCCATTTTTTTTCACCGGAAGACGGAAGTGTTTCAAAAAGCGTTCTTTTAATTGTTTTATACTATCTGTGGATCGTTTCTCTTAGCCGGTGGAGCTTTAGTTACCTTTTGCTGTGTTTTCTTTTGCTGTTGTTTTCCGATCTTCAAATCCTACAATCTCTTAAAAACAGCGTGAGATTCCTTTTTGTTTTTAGCGCGGTAGTTCCTGGCCAAACAGGAAACCGTTGCAGTAGTTCCTGACCAAACTGTTTTCCGGCGGGATGACGTCATTTTCGCGGGAATGACTACCCTAGCCACCGTCTCAATAGAAAATAGTTTATAAAAGGCTTTCGGGGGTGAAATTCATGGAGTGGGTGTTGTGAAACATTTGCCACTCACAAAAGACATACAATTTAACTTTAGTTTTGTTGAAAAAGTTACCTAGTATTACTTTAAGCTTTGTTTGTGCTTCGTCGTATTGCGTGTTGTTGCGTATCGAAAATAGCAGACATGCAAGATCACAACGCGGCGCCTTGCAACGTGTTGTGAGCTTGTAGGTCTGATATTTTCAACGCGCAACACCATCGTACTAAGAATAGGCTGTTCTATCAGATAACCACAGCGCACTGTCTGTGAGGCACACAGCAGCAGCAGGCTGTCTGGAATGAACCCACACTGACGAATCATGATAAAAACTTTAAATGATTATGAAGATATGGTTTTAATGGTTGTGCTACTTTATCCAAATAATATTATTAATAATAGGCTTAAATGATAAAATAGTCTAATAACAGCATTTTGCGAACCGGCCATGTGGCCGGTGATGTTTATAATTAACGGCCAATTAAACATTTTATCGGTCAATGGCCGATAAATACCGGCTAACTGAAACACTGGTTACTACAAATCTATATATTAAATCAATTACATTTAAATTATGTCACAGAAAATGTTTGTTAAATTAAGTCAAATTAGTCACATTTCATAACATTTAACTTTCTGCTGTAAATAAAGTTGAATTAATGTTGATCAGTATCAAAGTGTAACAACATCAGGATGATAGCAGACCAACACAACACAATGACACACATTAGAGCTCAGCTGGTTTTACTGTCTATTAAATGTTGTACATTATAGTGTCTGTAAGCAGCAGTCTCATGTCATCATTATAAGATACATTGAGTTTCTGTATACTGCTCTTTCTGTAGAGCCGCCACAAGGGGGCAGTATACATATGTGTGCAAAAAGCTCTGAATAGTGTGGAATTCACAGCAGCTGAACACACACTAAACTTACCAACAATCATGTTAACTTGAGCATATAACATTCTACACTGCCTGTAGATGTCTCTATCATCAGATAGGTCACTTGTTATGTAATAGCCTAAGTATTTGATCTCATTACGGACCTTAAAGCCTCACTATGTAACTGTTTAACCACTAGCATATTATGGCCCAAAAGATTATAAAGTTAAAATTTTAAACAATAACAATCATCCTTCCATAAATGTATAGACTCAGGGGGGTCCCTGCTAGGGGCTTCACTGTATTACTATGTATGGGGGTCCCTGCTAGGGGCTTCACTGTATTACTATATATAGGGGAGACAATGAGTTTCATGCTGGCATTTGCCGAGGTAGAACTGCCAGTCAAAGTGAAGACTGTCCAATAAAAGCGTGTCCTCGCCGGACATGCTTACAGAGAGAGGATAATGAAGTCAAAGACATTGGCTGTCATGTTATTTGTGTCCAAAGTGGCCACTGATACCCCAAACTACATAGTGCTGCTTTAAGGGCAGTAGCAGACAGACACAATACAGGAAATGACAGTTTACTGTCTTCCCTACTTCTAATAATCATGATGTTACTCTTCTTTGCATTGTGTATGATGTCACAATCTGAGACATATTTAGAGTAGACCCTCAGTAACTCTCTGCCATGAAGATAACTATAATGAACACTGACTTCATTTTTAATTGAATGCCAAGGAATTGAATAGCAAGGACCTCAATGGAAACAAGACCGCAAGGACTTTTTTGGACACACCTTTTAGACAAAGTATTTTTAACTGTACTTGAGCTGTTTTTCACATTCTGCATAATAAAATATTCAATCAATCAATTGAACATTTATTAATTTGTTCTAGATGTGTCTTCAACCCCTGATTCAGAAAAAAACAGGTTTGCATTGCTCATGGGACGGCCTTGCACGCCAGGAGCAAGCGCAGGCACACGCATAGATTTAAAACTACTTTAAATTCACACCTCAACAAAGTTTACAAAGGCTAACGACTCACACCAGGTGGATTAACATAGGAATGAGCCTATAGATGCATATCAATTGTCCATTGTGAGTGCAACCATGTTCCAATTCAGCATTGCAACACTGGAAACAACAGGCTCATTTAAGATGCTGCACTAACTGTAGGAAAGACATTGTGATAGTTTTACATTCTGACCTCTGATCAGTAGAGTGGCGTCCATCTTTGAAGTTAATATGTCCTCCCTTGGAACGATCACTCTTCATGGAGACACGGCTGGGTTCAGGAGACTCTGCTCTCTGCTGATCAACCCTGTCACCATGACAACCAACATCAAACATTACATTTATTCAACTAGTCACACTAGTTGATACATATCTATATATTTAATCACTTACATTTAAATAAGGTCACAGAAAATAACCCCTAACGGTCCATTTGGTTCAATTTACGAGAGTGTAAATGGAACCAAATGGACCCCTAACGGTCCAATTGGTTCCATTTATATATTCTCAGATTTATGGGGGTCTGGTTCTCAAACTTACAAAAACTAACAAAAAAAAACATTCCCTTAATTTCCCTTTCCCACGCATTAACCTTTATTATATTTAGTGGTGGGGCTTCATGTGTTTATGTTTATATCACTGAATGTGCCTTTATAGTGTACAGTTATAAATTAGATGTGTGAGTGTTGAAAAACTATATTTAAAACATAAGGATAATTGAACACTGACTTCATTTTGAATGAATTTGTTCTAGATGTGTCTTCAACCCCTGATTCAGAAACAACAGGCTCATTTAAGATGCTGCACTAACTGTAGGAAAGACATTGTGATAGTTGTACATTCTGACCTCTGATCAGTAGAGTGGTGTCCATCTTTGAAGTTAATATGTCCTCCCTTGGAGCGGTCACTCTTCATGGAGACACAGCTGGGTTCAGGAGACTCTGCTCTCTGCTGATCAACCCTGTCACAACACAATATTCAATTATTATGCAGTTTATATCGTCACATTTACAGTCAAAGCCAGATTACAGGTTACAAGGGGATAGTGTTACATTCACAGAAGCTGAACACCTACTAAACTTACCAACAATCATGTTAGCTTGTGTATAGAACATTCTACACTGCCTGTAGATGTCCCTATCATCAGATAGGTTATTTGTTATGTAATTACCTAAGTATTTGATCTCATCACAGACGTTAAAGGCTCACTATGTAACTTTTTAACTACTATGAAAGCATATTATGTAACACAAAATTATAAAGTTACATGTTTAAGCAATAGCAATCATCCTTCCATAAATATATAAACTCAGGGGGGACCCTGCTAGGGGCTTGACTGTATTACTATGTATAGGGGAGACAATGAGTTTCATCCTGGCATTTACCAAGGTAGAACTGCCAGTCAAAGTGAAGACTGTCCAATAAAAGCGTCTCCTCACCGGACATACTTACAGAGAGAGGATAATGAAGTCAAAGACATTGGCTGCCATGTTATTTGTGTCCAAAGTGGCCACTGATTCCCCAAACTACATAGTGCTGCTTTAAGGGCAGTAGCAGACAGACACAATACAGGAAATGACAGTTTACTGTCTTCCCTACTTCTAATAAACATGACTAGAGGTTTGGGCTGCTTCGCGGCCCTCACATCTAGGCCCGATCAGCTACATCACAGCTACGTTGCACCAGTGATCCAACTGATATGGTCATATATGGAGATGCGCAATAGGGTGGGGTCCTAGCGGCCAGAATAAAGGTGCTGCTGCCATAAAGAAGGAAAGCTGCTGTGGCTAAAATGTTAAAATGTAGTTTTATATTAACTGTACAATATGTAAGCACATTGAAGGCGGGGAAAGAAGCCTAAGTATTAGCCAGAGCTCTGATCAACAGTCTGCTGTGGCAAGTTTGGAGGCAAGTGGAGTGATCGTGTGCTGAGCAACCCCGGATGTACTTTTGGAGGTCATTTAAATTATAGTAGTAGGATGTTACTCTTCTTTGCATTGTATATGATGTCACAGTCTGAGACATATTGAGAGCAGACCCTCAATAACTCTCTGCAACGAAGATTACTATTACATTACATTACATTACAGTCATTTAGCAGACGCTTTTATCCAAAGCGACTTACAATAAGTGCGATCAACAAAGGTAGGGAACGAAAGCTACTAATCACCAGCGGTTATAAGTGCATTTTCTGCAATAACAAGCAACCAAGAGCATACCTAGCGCTAAGGTAAAAGTGCAATATATCAGCTACCTATTTCCTTAAACAGATGAGACAAAATAGCTAAGTCAAATGAGCAGGAGCTAAAAACAAATAATTGTATTGACTAAACAAGATCCAATAAACAATTCAACAATAAAACAAGCATTCGTACAACTAGTTAACAACAAGTAGGCCAGGCAAAGAGGAAGGGTAGTGTTTCCTGAAGAGGTGGGTTTTCAGCCTGCGGCGAAAGATGGGCAGTGACTCTGCTGTCCTGACATCAGTGGGAAGTACATTCCACCACTGTGGGGCCAGAACAGAAAAAAGTTGTGACCGTGTCGATCGACCAGAAGGACCATTGAGCGGCGGGGGAGTCAGTCGCCCCTTGGTGGCAGACCGGAGTGGTCGGGTAGGGTTGTGGGCATTGACCAATACCCGGAGGTAAGAGGGAGCTGTTCCTTTCACTGCCCTATAGGCTAGCACCAGGGTTTTAAACTGAATGCGAGCCGCTACGGGGAGCCAGTGCAGGGAACGGAGAAGGATAGTTGTGTGAGAGAACTTGGGGCGGTTGAATACCAGACGAGCCGCAGCTTTCTGAACAAGCTCCAGGGGTCTGATGGCAGATGCCGGAGCGCCAGCCAGGAGGGAGTTGCAGTAGTCCAGGCGGGAGATGACAAGAGCCTGGATGAGCACCTGGGCTGCCTTCTCCGTGAGGAAGGGCCGAATTCTCCTGATGTTGTAGAGGAGGAATCTGCAGGACCGTGTCACTGATGCGATGTTAGCCGAGAACGACAGTTGATCGTCCAGGGTCACACCCAGATTCTTCGCAGTCCGAGTTGACGTCACCACAGCGTTCTCAATGGTGATGGCCATGTCTCGGTGAGGACAGCCCTTCCCCGGGATGAACATCAGCTCGGTCTTGTCCAGGTTGAGCTTCAGGTGGTTCGTCGACATCCACTCCGAGATGTCAGCCAGACAAGCAGCAATGCGTGCCTCCACGTGTGTGTCAGAGGGGGGGAATGAGAGGATCAGCTGGGTGTCATCGGCATAGCAGTGGTAGGAAAAGCCATGGGAGCGGATGACAGCACCAAGAGATGTAGTGTAGAGAGAGAAGAGAAGAGGACCCAGAACCGAGCCTTGGGGAACCCCAGTAGTGAGCCTGTGTGGTTCTGACACAGACCCTCCCAGCTTCACCTGGTAGGAGCGACCCGTCAGGTAGGATGCAAACAGGGAGAGTGCAGAGCCTGAGACACCCATCCCCTCGAGGGTGGAGAGGAGGATCTGATGGTTCACTGTGTCGAACGCTGCAGACAGGTCCAGGAGTATCAGGACAGAGGAGAGAGAGTTCGCTCTAGCGGCATGGAGTGACTCCGCCACTGCCAGGAGGGCAGTCTCTGTCGAGTGACCCACTTTGAACCCAGACTGGTTGGAGTCCAGGAGGTTGTTCTGGTGGAGATACGAGGACAGTTGTTTGAATATAGCACGTTCGAGAGTTTTAGATAGGAAGGATAGAAGGGAAACCGGCCTGTAGTTCTTGACTTCAGAGGGGTCAAGTGTCGGTTTCTTGAGGAGGGGGGTGACTCTGGCAGTCTTGAAAGTAGAGGGAAAGTAACCAGATGTCAGAGAGGTGTTAATAAGGTGGGTTAAGAAGGGAAGAAGTTCAGGTGCAGTGGACTGCAGCAGAGGGGATGGGACAGGGTCCAGAGAGCATGAGGTGGGGCGGCTAGAGGTAACAAGGAGAAGGACCTCGTTAGGAGAAAGGGGAGAAAAGTGGGATAGAGAGGTGGAGGGGGGGGAGAGAGGAGTAGATGAAGCTAGAGAGGGGAGGGTGGAAGAGGGACGGGTGTGGGTAGTGCGCAGGGCACCAGCCGGGGGAGGAGGGAATGAGGATCGGATATCGTTCACCTTCTTGTCAAAGAAGTTGGCGAAATCGTCAGGGACGAGGGACGAGGAGGGAGGAGGGGGAGGTGGTTGCAGGAGAGAGGAGAAAGTTTCAAAGAGTTTTTTAGGGTTAGAAGCAGAAGCCTGAATTTTAGTGCAGAAGAAAGCAGCTTTGGCAGCTGATAGAGAGGAGGAAAAGGTAGAAAGGAGAGATTGGAAGGTAAGAAGGTCCTCCGGGAGGTTGCCATTTCTCCATTTACGCTCAGCTGCTCTTAGGCTCCGTCTCTCAGTACGCACTGAGTCCGACAACCAGGGTGCAGGTGGAGTTTGGCGTGCAGGCCTGGTGGTGAGGGGACAGAGATGGTCCAGGGAAGAGGATAGAGTAGAGAAAAGAAGATCAGTGGCAGTATCGGGGGATAGTAGAGCAAAGGATTCGGGGGCAGGGAGAGCAGAGAGGACAGAGGAGGAAAGATCAGAGGAGGATACTATAATGAACACTGACTTCATTTTGAATTGAACATGAATTAATTTGTTCTAGATGTGTCTTCAACCTCTGATTCAGAAACAACAGGCTCATTTAAGATGCTGCACTAACTGTAGGAAAGACATTGTGATAGTTGTACATTCTGACCTCTGATCAGTAGAGTGGTGTCCATCTTTGAAGTCAATATATCCTCCCTTGGAGTGGTCACTCTTCATGGAGACACAGCTGGGTTCAGGAGACTCTGCTCTCTGCTGATCAACCCTGTCACCATGACAACCAACATCAAACATTACATTTATTCATCAACTAGTCACACTAGTTTATACACATCTATATATGTAATCACTTACATTAATTAAGGTCACAGAAAATGACCCCTAACGGTTCATTTGGTTCCATTTATATATTCTCAGAGTTATGGGGGTCTGGTTCTCAAACTTGTGAAGTTCAAGGACCCTCAGTTAGGTATGCATTAGATCACACTGGTCTTTAGGCTATTCTAGCATGGCAGTGTTTTGTGAAAATAATGTGTTGTAACAGTGGACAATATTTTAATTGGGTTGCATCAAGTTTCTATTGACAGCTGACTGAAAGGTGACAATGGGGGAGTGATTAGAGGTGTGGTTAGGGGTTGAATAAATTACCCATTGTTAACACACATTACCAGGCTCTGAGGGGGCAATGTTCTCAGCTTGGACTATTGTTGCTTAACAAGATTCAAATGAACATCAACAACACTGGACTGGTTTAAAACTACAAGGAAAGCTAGCTTGTCTTCCTGATGCAGACCAACCTGTCTCTCACTATTCAATTATTATGCAGTTTATGAGGATATCATCACATTTACAGTCAAAGCCAGATTACAGGTCCTTCCAACTAGACTCATCTTACTCTGTGGTATCCTAACACGTTTCCTCCTCATTGTCTGACCATGACCATAATCCACTTACTGAAACTCTGTCACATATTCTGAATGGCTGCTATGTGAGGGAATGTACAATGCTTGGCATGACATAATTTTGATTTATTAATTAAGGACATACATTAGGCCTGTCAAAAAAAATCGATTCGTGAATAAATCGCGATTCTTAATAACGCGATTTTAAAATCGCTTCAAAATGTTCAGAATCGATTTTATTATTTTATTTTAATTTGTTTTGTTTTTATACCTTTTTCACTGGCACTTTGTCTGAAATCAATGTCAGAAAGACTGACTGACATGATCTGGCTGCATTGAAGTGTTTGATTCAACTTTTCATGGTTTATATTGTTCAGAATTGTTTTAAAATGTTCTAGTATAATTAAAGCAAAGTGATTTGGGGAAGAAAATCGCAATAAATCGCAGAATTGAATCGAATCGCAATTAATCGCAGAATCGCAATTTAAATCGAATCGGCACCCTAGGAATCGTTTTTGAATCGAATCGTGACACCCCTAACACACATCCATATTTGTCATCATCTGTCAAAATGTACAAGCACTCTTGTGTTTCAACTGTCATGTTCAAACGGTTCCGGATGGGAACCCAAAGGTTTCCAGTTCGATCCCGGGCTCCCCCAGAGTTAGTGTAGAAGTGTCCTTGAGCAATACGCTGAACCCCTAATTGCTCCTGATGAGCAGGTTGGTGCCTTGCATGGTTTCCTCCGCCATCGGTGTATTAAAGTGTGTGTGAATGTGTGAATGGCACAATCTATGTAAAACGCTTTGGATAAAAGCGCTATATAAATGCAATATTTACACCAGATGTTGTTGTTGATGAGGACAGTAGAGAAGTGACCATTTCAGAAGTGGAATGTACATTATTTTGAACACAGTTTGGAAGAGGCATTCCTTACCAAGGTGCTCATGTAGCATCTTCAGGATGTTATTACACAGCTTGGTTATAAATGTGAACACCTTGTGTTTATATTTGGAAGCCTCTGTAATGTCCATAAACTAATTGTAAGAGGCTGCAGATTGCAGGAATGCTCAAGTCAAGGCATTGGTTAAATGATGTTCAGTGTCTGTGATAATTGACAGTCGTCACATATGGAGGAGACGATGCTTCCTGTATCCATGAACTGTATCCTGAAACACTTGAGTTTCCCAAGATTGTGCATTTACTATTGTTTGTGTTGACATTGTATTTCATCCATATCATAGTATACTGTACACATGTATTCATCTGTTTTACAAACCTTACCAATGGAAATACATATTTTTATAACTAACACAAAAAATCATTCCCTTAATTTCCCTTTCCCACACATTGACCTTTATTTTATTTAGTGGAGGGGCTTCATGTGTTTATGTTTGTGCTTCATTGTCTCCGCCAGGCCGAAGGCATGGCGAGAGAGTATGTTTTACCCTCCGTCCGTCCGTCCGTCTGTCCGTCCGTCTGTGGACAGCTAATCTCTGCCACCGTTGGCTTGATCGCAGCCAAACTGTGCACACACACTCCCTGGATGCCAATTCAGACCCTCTGCCCCAAAATTTTCACATGGGCTTGTTATAGCGCCACCAGGAGGCCGCTTTTGCTAAAACACATTTTATGACAGTACTCCTACAAAATGTGTCCAAACGTCACACAAATCGGTACACAGTATCTCTATAGTCATTAAACCAAACAACTTTTTCAGATTTCTCATATTCCATCTGGATTGGCTAAAAATGGCTTCCAAAGTTTGCAGGACTGCTCCGTTTTGAACAAAATGCCTCAAATCATGAACACAGCATGCAATTTCCGTGAAATTTTGCACGCACATTCTCACTAGGCCGAGGAAGAACTGCCACTTGAGAATTTTGAAATCAGCCTCATGGTGGCGCTACAACAGGCTGCTTTGTGTTTTCACCTATAACTGCACCGATCTGTGTAAAACTTTGTATGTGCACTCCCTAGAGGTCAAGGAAAAACCTTTGAAATGCATTTTTCACATCTGCCTTTTATAGCGCCACCAGGAGGCAGACTTATGTAAAACATATTTCTTTACATTACTTCTTCCGATTTTATCCAAATTTCACGCAAATCAGTACACATGATCTCTATAGTCATGTGATCAAGGCGGATCTGTTTAATTTTTCATATTCCATCCCGATTGGCTAAAATTCACATCTTAAGTTTGCAGGTGTGGCCCGTTTTCAACAAAATGCCGCAAATCATGAACGCAGCGTCCGATTGTGGTCAGACTTTGCACGCACATTCACACTATGTTGAGGAACAAATGCTACCCTTTTAATATTTGCCTGTTATAGCGCCACCAGCAGGTCTAATTTAGCAAAACACATTTTTTGAACAAAATGCCTCAAATCATGAATGCAGTGTCCGATTGCCGTGCAAGGCCTAAGAAGAAATGGCACCCTTTTCACATTGGCATATTATAGCGCCACCAGGAGGCCACAATAACCTACCTGACCTGGCGGAGACCTGAAACAACAGGCTCATTTAAGATGCTGCACTAACTGTAGGAAAGACATTCTGACCTCTGATCAGTAGAGTGGTGTCCATCTTTGAAGTCAATTTGTCCTCCCTTGGAGCGGTCACTCTTCATGGAGACACAGCTGGGTTCAGGAGACTCTGCTCTCTGCTTATCAACCCTGTCACCATGACAACCAACATCAAACATTACATTTATTAGTAGTCACACTAGTTGATACACATCTATATATTAAATCACTTATTTTTAAGGTCACAGAAAATGTATGTTACATTAAATCAAATTGGCCACATTTCATAACATTTAACTTTCTGTTGTAAATAAAGTAGAATAAATGTTGATCAGTATCAAAGTGTAACAACATCAGGATGATAGCAGACCAACACAACACAATGACACACATTAGAGCTCAGCTGGTTTAGTGTCTATTAAATGTTGTACATTATAGTGGCTGTAAAGCAGTGATAATCCTACTATATATTTAAGGAATCTTTGTCGTTCTGAAGTTATGTTTCTCCTCAGTGGGTTGAGCAATTGATCTGAACTTACACACAGACATTGACCATTAGCATAAGAAGACACTGAAGAACGTCATGTTTAACATCATCTTTATTAGCTTTTTCATACGTTTTGTGTAGTTTGAGACAGAGACAGTAGAGGTCAGGTGGTTTTAGTGGTCGTACATCAACCTAGTTTACTTGGTGAGGAGGACGGACATAGTCCATATAAAATAATATGAATTCATATTCAGGCTTACACACCAATGGTTCCACAGTTTAGAGAAAAAACAGAATTCTAAACCACAGTTTATATATACAATATAAGAAAGAGTCGATCTACAAGCTCACAATGTCTCGTGTTCTACAATATTTATCTCTGGAACCGAGTCAAACTAAATGTAATGCCTCAACTTCTACAATTCCAAGTGCTTGTCAGGGTGGGGGGTCACCGGTTCAAATATGATTATTTTGGGGGGTCCCCAGTTCATATATGATTATTTTGGGGGGTCCCCAGTTCATATATGATTATTGTGGGGGGTCCCCAGTTCATATATGATTATTGTGGAGGGTCCCCAGTTCATATATGATTATTGTGGGGGGTCCCCAGTTCATATATGATTATTGTGGGGGTCCCTGGTTCAAATATGATTATTTTGGGGGGTCCCCACTTCATATATGATTATTGTGGGGGGTCCCCAGTTCAAATATGATTATTGTGGGGGGTCCCCAGTTCATATATGATTATTGTGGGGGGTCCCCAGTTCATATAATTATTTTGGGGGGTCTCCAGTTCAAATGATTATTGTGGGGGGTCTCCAGTTCATATGTTTATTTTGAGGGGTCTCCAGTTCATATGATTATTGTGGGGGGTCCCCAGTTCAAATATGATTATTGTGGGGGGTCCCCAGTTCATATGATTATTTTGGGGGGTCCCCAGTTCAAATATGATTATTGTGGGGGGTCCCCAGTTCATATGATTATTTTTGGGGGTCTCCAGTTCCTGTGATTATTGTGGGGGGTCCCCAGTTCAAATATGATTATTGTGGGGGGTCCCCAGTTCATATGATTATTTTGGGGGGTCCCCATTTCATATGATTATTGTGGGGGGTCCCCAGTTCATATGATTATTTTGGGGGGTCCCCAGTTCATATATGATTATTGTGGGGGTCCCCAGTTCAAGAATGATGAATTCCCCTCTGATCAATGTTGTGGGGTGGGGGGCTGAAAAGGTAGTGAATAGATCCTTTACCCTGTAGTTGGTTGACTAGGATCCATGTTGATGCTGTGATCTGGTCCTTATATTCACTCTGGATAACAGCGTCTGATCAATGACAACATTGTAAAGAGTTGTAGATGTAAGAGTTAAGAACCAGACAAAAAACATAGTAAAGGCCATTGCACACAGGATGCGATTATTGAGATTATTAGGTTGGCTCAGACAGGGTGCGTTTTTTCCGTGCGAATAATCGCATCCTGTGTGCAATGGCCTTTACCCACATTAAAACACAATATGGACCAACCAGTTAGTTCACTTTATTTATGTGTGTGTGTGTGTGTGTGTGTGTGTGTGTGTGTGTGTGTGTGTGTGTGTGTGTGTGTGTGTGTGTGTGTGTGTGTGTGTGTGTGTGTGTGTGTGTGTGCGTGCGTGCGTGCGTGCGTGCGTGTCTGTGTGTGTGTGTGTGTGTGTGTGTGTGTGTGTGTGTGTGTGTGTGTGTGTAGTTCTCAAGTTCAAGTTCAAGTTCAAGTTCAGGTTTATTTGTCATATGTATAGATACAGAGTATAAATACAATGAAAATTATTTTGCTCAGAGCTTTCTCAGTCTTAAATACATAGGACATAGACAACATCTATAGTGCAAAGACATCTATAGTGCACAAAGAACACAAGGAAAGAAGTGCAAATTAATGACCATACAGTGCAAAACAGTTCACGGTCAGCTGTTCAGCAGCCTGACTGCTTGGGGGAAGAAACTGTTACTGAGACGGGTGGTGCGAGATTTGATGCTCTGGTAGCGTTTTTTGGAAGGGAGTAGTTTGAACAGGGTATTTGCGGGATGGCTGGTGTCTTTAATGATGTTGTGGGCTTTTTTCATACAACGAGTGGTGTAGATGTTACGGAGACTGGGTAATTCTGTGCTGCCGATGATTTTAGCTGCTGTTTTAACGGTCCTCTGCAACCTGTTGCAGTCCTGAGCGGTCGTGTTACCATACCACACTGTGATACAGCCAGTTAAGACACTTTCAATTATACAACGATAAAAGTTCACTAGTCCTTTTGTACTTAGGCCAAATTTTTTGAGGCGCCTCAGAAAGTACAGTCGCTGCTGCGCCTTCTTGAGGATGTACTCGGTATTGAGTGACCATGTGAATGTGTCTGTGATGTGTATGCCCAGGAATTTAAAGTTATCAACTATGTCGACAGATGACCCTTTGATGGAAATGGGGGTGTGGATGCCTTTGGACTTTCTAAAGTCTACAATGATTTCTTTGGTCTTATTGGTGTTAAGTGAGAGGTTGTTGTTATCGCACCATAGAGTTAGATCTTCTATCTCCCTCCTATAGGCCCTCTCATCACCGTCGGTTATTAAACCGATCACTCCTACTGTTCAGAGTTCATCCAAGGAACATCAACAGAAAGTCCAGACTCTCACATCTTCACAACGGGCGGCTCAACATCCTGCATAATAATAAAAGTAAACCAACAGTGAGATTTGAACCCATGGTGTTGGGTTTAGGAGCTACTTTCCTGATCCACTAGACCAACAAGCTCACTGGTACAAAGCCTAGAGGAGAGACTACTGTCACAAACTAGTTACATAACAATATAATGTGAGACTCCTCCCTCCCTCAGTCATTACTTCCTCATGACATCATCATCCCCCTAGTGTTTAGTCCCGCCCACAAACCAATCAGAATCCTGGGCTCCCGGGTGTCTGAATCACATAAAATGGCTTCCAGACGACAAACAGAGTGAAAACAACTAAACTAAAGACGTAGTGAACAGCACAGCAACCACTGAGATACAATCACATGGACAATATTTATACAATCACACTGTAATCATTCTCATTAGAGATAAGTTTACATGGACGTTAAATAAAAGCGATCCTCGTTTACATACCACAAACATTTAATCAGAATATATTTTTTGACATGCAAAGTGTGTTCCTGCTGTTCTTTCTAACTATACATTATATACAGTTTATATGCTGATATTTTCCATTTTTATATATTTTTAAAATATCTAATCCTTTCCTCTCAACCAGATTGAACATTCCTTCCCATCAGACTAGTATCTCACAATTGAAGTGTTTACATGAGACATTTGTATTGTGAGTCATCATTCTGATTATTAGTGAAATATTAAGGTCCATGTAAACACAGTCACTGTGATATGATGATATATTCTCTTGAATAGAGAAGCTAAGGTTACTTTAGTGTAATGTAACCATGTTTTAGTTCAACTTAACTCTTCACTGAGTAAACATTTTACCATCATGGATCTTACGTTAGCAACTTAGCAGCTAATGTATTATTATGTTTAACACAGAGTTTGTAACTTACCCAGAGTTCTGCAAAGTGGAACTAACATCAGTAGCACAGCTGTCGGTTAGATGACTAAACGTTATTCTTCCTGAAGCGTTTGAATCTGTAAGGTTTTATTTTACACGACTTTATCCACTGTGTTCACTCTCTAGTCAAACTATGTGTCTCTCTCTCTCTCTCTCTCTCTCTCTCTCTCTCTCTCTCTCTCTCTCTCTCTCCACTCCCCTCTAGGGCGTTCTACCTTCAACTAGTTCAGACAGGTTGAGGTGTTGTCTTTCATCAAAGCTGACGATACTGTAGAATGATGAATGATTAACTTTAAACGTTCTCTGTTCCTTTTGTATTGCAGTGAGAGGATATGACTGAATGGTTGAATTATATCACTTGAGGAGTTTTCACTGTTCTGACCAGGGTCCCAAAGGTCAGAACAGTGAAAACTCCTCAAGTGGTCAGAACAGAGGTCAGGGGCCTTCTAGAAAACTGGGGTTGGCCCAGTTTTCTAGAAGGCCCCTGACCTCTGTTCTGAGACCCAATGTTCCAGAGTCTGAGAGCTGGATCACTGAACAGTCTGACCCTGCATGTCAGAAGCTGAACCAAAAGGACAGATGTTATGTGTGGTTAGCACAGTGGTGTGTCCTTCATTGTTTTTTCCTTGTGTCTAAGTCTATTCACCTTATTCCTGGCCAGGTAGGGGAGTAGGGGGGCTGTGGAGCCCCATATCAAGGGGTTTCCTGTTTACCAACTTGTTCTTGTTCACGGATGACTCAGCTCTGCTGCTCTCGGACAGGGTTGGGTTAGTGCCAGGGACCGCCCCATACAAGTCTGTGTAGTTAATTCTCTCTCTCTCTCTCTCTCTCTCTCTCTCTCCACACTTCTCCACAGGTTAATGTTGCCAGACTCTGCGAGAGAAGTAAGCAACCAGGGGTATGAAAACATGCCCAAAAGAAGAGACTATGCGCTAGGTATACTAAACATTGGGAGTCCTCAGTCCCAGGAACAAGATATTTCCTAATGGGGGTCCGTGTACATTACATATTACTCTGGGGGTCCTTGACATGAAAACGTGTGAGAACCACTGGTTTAAACAACATTAGACATCAAACCCAAATAAGAAACTGCACTTTAGAAACAAGCCCAAAAAACCACAACCCTTCACTACCAATATTTACAAGCAACTTACAGGAAGGCAAGCCCAAAGTCGCTTATAATAAGCGGACATGGCAACCCTGCCCCAGGGCCTTGTCTAACTGCATCTGCCTGCCTGCCTGCCTGTCTGTCTGTCTGTCTGTCTGTCTTTCCGTCTTTCCTCGTTGGCTTATAAACAATTAACTTTTTAAAAAAAATAACGTTTATTGAACCCCCCTAAGAAAATAAAAACAATATAAGGATAATCTCAGATCCGAGCGTGGCTTTAAATGATTATGGATCAGAATGTGTTATTGTAGTCTAATAGGTGTCATGTAATTCTAACTCAACTCTAATTCAAACAAAGTGCAAAGCAAACAGGTTTGAGACATAATAGGACACCATGTGGTGACAGAACACACACAACCTGTTTGACCAGGTTAGGCTACAATATCCTACAAATGAAGCTCCATCCCCCACACAGTCACCTCATAGGGAGGCCATTCATCCCCCACACAGTCACCTCATAGGGAGGCCGCTCGTCCCCCACACAGTCACCTCATAGGGAGGCCATTCGTCCCCCACACAGTCACCTCATAGGGAGGCCGCTCGTCCCCCACACAGTCACCTCATAGGGAGGCCGCTCGTCCCCCACACAGTCACCTCATAGGGAGGCCATTCATCCCCCACACAGTCACCTCATAGGGAGGCCATTCATCCCCCACACAGTCACCTCATAGGGAGGCCATTCATCCCCCACACAGTCACCTCATAGGGAGGCCGCTCGTCCCCCACACAGTCACCTCATAGGGAGGCCGCTCGTCCCCCACACAGTCACCTCATAGGGAGGCCATTCGTCCCCCACACAGTCACCTCATAGGGAGGCCATTCGTCCCCCACACAGTCACCTCATAGGGAGGGCATTCATCCCCCACACAGTCACCTCATAGGGAGGCCATTCGTCCCCCACACGGTCACCTCATAGGGAGGCCATTCGTCCCCCACACGGTCACCTCATAGGGAGGCCATTCGTCCCCCACACGGTCACCTCATAGGGAGGCCATTCGTCCCCCACACGGTCACCTCATAGGGAGGCCATTCGTCCCCCACACAGTCACCTCATAGGGAGGCCATTCGTCCCCCACACAGTCACCTCATAGGGAGGCCATTCGTCCCCCACACAGTCACCTCATAGGGATGCCATTCGTCCCCCACACGGTCACCTCATAGGGATGCCATTCGTCCCCCACACAGTCACCTCATAGGGATGCCATTCGTCCCCCACACAGTCACCTCATAGGGAGGCCATTCGTCCGGTTTTAGGACAGACGGTCTGTTTTTTGACCCAGCTGTCCTCCGTCCGGAGCATCCTCTGGCCGGACGCATAATTGTCCGGCTTTTGAGAGAGCGATTACAGTGTATGTGTTATTGTTTATATTTACATATGTCTGTAAATTTCCCGTTTCATTGAATATCAGATGGCAGCCAGCATATTGGCTGTAGTATGCATCACTGTGTGAGTGCATTTAGTTTAGTCATAGGCTCGCTCACAACAGTCACTCACACTGACTACTGACTCCTCCCTCCTCCCACGCTTGTTCATGTGGATTTAAACTGACACCATGTAGGCCTACTGTAGTTGTAACATGTAGGCCTACTGTAGTTGTAACATGTAGGCCTACTGTTAGTACTGTAGTTGTAACATGTAGGCCTACTGTTAGTACTGTAGTTGTAACATGTAGGCCTACTGTTAGTACTGTAGTTGTAACATGTAGGCCTACTGTTAGTACTGTAGTTGTAACATGTAGGCCCACTGTTAGTACTGTAGTTGTAACATGTAGGCCTACTGTTAGTACTGTAGTTGTAATGCAGATAATCTGCGGTAGATTTGCCCAAAGTTGCCGAAACAGAAAACTTCATTTAGTGAACAATGGAGAAAGGAAAAGGAGTTCCTAAAGAAAAGCTGAATTGACGAGTATTGTTCACTTTGCAGCGTGTGTAAAGGACATGATTGATGTCAGCATCAAAGGGAAAGGTGCCATAGAACAAAAAAGGCTGGGTTTCCGAGGCTATGCTTTGACTGACAAGCAATAATAACTCAATCTGAGAAGTGCAGACCTACCCTCTCGTCTTTTTTCATCCTGTCGTACAAAGTAACAGCAGCAGAGCTATCCAGTACCCTACATTATTATTTAATACCCTTTTTTATTATTATTATTATTATTATTATTATTATTACAATTATTATTATTATTATTATTATTATTATTATTATTACCCTTATTATTATTATTATTATTATTGTTATTATTATCCAGTCCCCTACATGTCCATGAGTCTCCTCCTCTCTTCCCCTCTCTCTCTCTCTCTCTCTCTCTCTGTGTTTTATTCTTTCAGATATATACCAGTATGGATTAGATTTAAATTGGGACAATTTAACTCAGGAACAATTCATTCAACAAAAACCTAAGAAAAAGACAATCTAAACACAAATAAATACAAAAACAAGAATATTATAAAATACAATCGTTTATGAATGGTCTTTGGTTCCCTAAATAAAGGGGGTCCCCAGCTAAATGAGTTAATAGAGTATCATATTAGGCTATATACAGATATTATACACAACACTACAGTATTAATAGATATTATAACAACACTAGGTTTTTATACAGAACATTAGTATATTTTATATATTGTATATTATATTAGTAGGGTTATATATTATATTATATTAATAGGACAGAACATTAGTATATTTTATATCTTATATATATTATATTATATTAGTAGGACAGAACATTAGTATATTTTATATATATTATATTATATGAATACAAGAAGACTCACCCCAAGACGAACTCACCCCAACTGAAAAAGGAAAACTCACCCCGGGGGTAGGAACACTCACCCCGGGGGGTGGGTAAACTCACCCCAGGACCTGAGAGAACTCACCCCGGAACACTCACCCCGGGGGTAGGAAAACTCACCCCAGAAAAACTCAATGGTGTAAAGTACAGTGAGTTTTTGTTTTGTGGGTGGGTTTAACTTTTCCCCTCTACACCAAGTCTGTATGTTTAAAAAAGGCACATCTACCGGCTTGTGAGCTTTCCTTTTTCACAGAATGCTTTCATAATGAGACACGTTTAATCCATACTGGATTAAATTCTGTCTTTGAAGGTATAGAATTACCAAATTATGTCGTTCAATGATATTTTTGTGTTTAAAATATTGTCATCATTGTCCATGTAGACAGGAGGCAAGATTATATTGATTTCAGCAGAAAAGCCCAAAACTTGTAGAAACACTGCTCTAAATATCAGGTTTACACATAAGGTGGAGCTGGAGACACATAGCAAATGACCATGCTATTTGCTATTTGCATTCCTTGTTCACTTTTCTGATGAAATCTACCTTGTATTTAAAGCACTTTAATTAGCTAGACAGACAGACAGACAGACAGACAGACAGACAGACAGACAGACAGACAGACAGACAGACAGACAGACAGACGTAATATTTCTAAAAACTAAAGTTCTCAAACAATGCATGTATGCAATGTTCTATAATGTTATCATTTATACCAGCAAAGTAGTAGGTAACTAAATGTCCTAGGTAAAAATAGGGAAAAGTGTTTAATGCATGTTTTACAATTTCTAATAACTAAAGTTCTCAAACAATGCATGTATGCAATGTTCTATAATGTTATCATTTATACCAGCAAAGTAGTAGGTAACTAAATATCCTAGGTAAAAATAGGGAAAAGTGTTTAATGCATGTTTTACAATAGTGAAATGTATATCTAATAGTAACTAAAGTTCAATAATGCTTACAATAGTGAAATGTATATCTAATATAGTAACTAAAGTTCAATAATGCTTACCAAAAGCTTTTCTCACAAATGTGTTCACACAGAAAACAAAACATTATACCTGTGTTTTACCTTCACTTGAGTTTTTCTTCATTTTTCTTTGTTAAGTAAGTATTTGTTTGCATTATACACATTGGAATGTTCACTTTTCTGATGAAATCTACCTTGTATTTAAAGCACTTTAATTAGCTAAATGTAATTTAACAACATAATTTGACATTGGAATGTTCACTTCTCTGGGTTCCTACCTGGCCATACACGCACTGAAATTTGTTTGATGGGGGCACAGGAGTGAAGGGGAGGAGGGGGGTTGACCACTTAACACTAATATCCCATTCCACTTAATGATTCATTGTTTGATATCTAATAGGTGGATGGGGCAAGGTGACCATGCTATTTGCTATTTGCATTCCTTGTTCACTTTTCTGATGAAATCTACCTTGTATTTAAAGCACTTTAATTAGCTAAATGTAATTGAACAACATAATTTGGTAATTCTATACATTCAAAGAAAGAATTTAATCCAGATATGGATTAAACATCATTATGAAAGCATTCTGTGAAAATGGAAAGCTCACATTATGAAAGCATTCTGTACCTTTTTTTAAACCATTTTTCAAAGTTAAAAACCATTGGGGTGAGTTTTCCACAAAGTTGGGGTGAGTCTTCCGGGTGAGTTTTCTCAGGTCCTGGGGTGAGTGTTCGAAAATCTTGGGGGTGAGTTTTCCTACCTCTGGGGTGAGTCTTCGGGGGTGAGTTTTCCTACCTCTGGGGTGAGTTGGTTTTGGGGTGAGTCTTCTTGATACCTATTAGAATAGTAGGACAGAACATATAGAACTCAATCATGTAGATCTGTGTGTTCATGTATCTGACTCCATCTGGTTGTATTGTCTCTATCGCCCTCATGTGGACAAAATGAATAATACATCCACTGTTCACTCAGTTCATAAAATAAAAACCTGATGACGTCACATCAACATGGCGCTGGTTTCCACAATATAAACTGTTCTGATCTACAAGCTCACAGTGAGATGCGTTGTGAGCTTGTAGATCAGCTATTTTCGGCGGTCGACACCGTCGTAGAGCAGAGCGTCATGTTAACCTTTTCCTCCGAGGTGGAAAGACCATAGGTTTCTATATCTATGGGAAAGACTGGTGATGCGAGGTTATGTTAACCAGCTGGACGTCAAGTCACACGATGAGAACCACGTGACACTTCCGTTTTCTCTTCAAAATAAAACAGTTATGTGTCATGTGTCACATCGAGCACCACGTGAAGCACTTCCGTTTTCACTTCAAAATAAAATCGAGTTGTGGCCATAAGGAACTACATATTAGAACTACATTTCCCAAAGCATCACACTTCACGTCGTACGCCACGTGAGCGCTTCCGTTTTCTCGTCAAAATAAAACACATCACGTGTCAAGTCCAAGCCCCCAGAGCCGCTGAGAAATCTTGAAGCCACCACCCCAGTGGCCAAAGCTGGAACTGCAGGCGGGGAGAAATACATGCGCGAGCAAAACATACTGATATATATTTATATATATAGATATAAATATGTAAACATATTATACATAAATACATATGCATTTACATATACATAGGCATCTCCAGTGAATTTCATAAATATCTCGCGTTCAATCCTTGACACACGGGCTGCCGTAGAACGCAAAAATGACACTAGTGCGCATGCTCATAACTTTACGCCAACCCAAAACCGTCTCAATAATTCTACTTCCGGCAGGCTTCCGGGTGCTTCAAAACGCCACTCATTGAAATGATAGCTGGGGGCGGGGCAATCCTCCCTCTAGTTATATTATACCTCTATGGTCAAGTCTCACATCAAACGCAACTCAAACACTTCCGCTGTTTTTTCAAAACAAAAGTGTGTTCATGTTTACTTTATGCTCTGTTTTACGACGGTGTCGCGCGCCGACAATAGCTGATCTACAAGCTCACAACGCGTCTCACTGTGAGCTTGTAGATTGTAACAGCTCATATAGTAGAAACTAGCGCCATGTTGCGTCACATCGTCTCGTTCTTAATGTTTTATTAAAAGAAAACTGGATTTATTGACGACCTCTACTTGTATTGATTAATTTTGTCCACATGAGGGCGACAAAGACCTCTGAATAAAACCAGAGGAACTGCGTCAGAATGTTTGCAAAGTGTTTTAAACATGAACACATTATCACTGAATTAGTTTAATGATTTAATTAGTTTAATGATTTAATTAGTTTAATGATTTAGATGTTATTGTGTTTAGTCAGTCAGACAGACAGACAGACAGACAGACAGACAGACAGACAGACAGACAGTCAGTCAGTCAGACAGACAGACAGACAGACAGACAGACAGACAGACAGACAGACAGACAGACAGACAGACAGACAGACAGACAGACAGACAGACAGACAGACAGACAGACAGATAGATAGATAGAGAGGTTTTGGGCAAATATCATCAGACATTTAAGCAGAAAAAGTACAAACCAACGTTATAAACTTGACAGAGAGAATACCAGAGGACACATTACATACATGTACATTGTAAGTGTAGAAGAACATAGAACATTAATTCATATTAAGAGCTACTGTATGTTGATCAGTGACGTCATGGTGATATAAATGCTATCATTACTGCTTTGTTCACATCTTTACTAGAATGTTAATCATTTAATTCACTGTGTCGCTCAAAACCCCATATCATTATTATTATTATTATTATTATTATTATTATTATTATTATTATTATTATTATTATTATTATTATTATTATTATTATTATTATTATTATTATTATTATTATTATTCAATGCATGAGTTGACACACTTTTACCCTTTGGATGATTTATGTGAAATTCATACATTGAAGTTTGTTTAGAATGAAGCTCATCATATGGTAGCATGTTTTCTTTTTATCTGCCCATGTGAACGCACCATGTTTTAACTTTTGGAACAAAATAGCGGCAAATAATTCAATATTTTGCATTCACTTGCTATAAAATCTTTGGGAAGAATAGCAGCATTTTCTTTTTAACTCTCTCTCTCTGTCTGTCTGTCTGTCTGTCTGTCTGTCTGTCTGTCTGTCTGTCTGTCTGTCTGTCTGTCTGTCTGTCTGTCTGTCTGTCTGTGGTGGCTTGAGTGTCAAGCCTTCTCCAGTTGACTATTGAAAAGACCTGTCACCAAGCTCTGTGAGGCCACAGACTAAGACTAGAAAGACAACTTTGACTTTTCTTTTCTCCATCTTACTTTCTTTTTTCAGTGTCATCAACCAAGAAGATTCAGTCATGATTTAGTACATGACACATACCACATACCATTGATTCATGTTTTTCTTGTGTTTATGGCTTCTTTAGAAATGTATTTGTCACTGATTCTGTTTGTTTTGATTGTTATTATTATTATTATTACATGTATGATTGTAAGTATTATTTGGCATTATTAGTTGTATTAGTTTTGATGGGTTCTTGGTTTATTAGATTATTATTATTTCTAATAAGGGCACGCCTCTCCAGGGCCTGGTTGATTGGGAGAGGTTATGTAGGCCTGGGTGATGAGGAAAGGTTATGTAGGCCTGGGTGATGAGGAAAGGTTATGTAGGCCTGGGTGATGAGGAAAGGTTATGTAGGCCTGGGTGATGAGGAAAGGTTATGTAGGCCTGGGTGATGAGGAAAGGTTATGCACCTGAGTGGACAGATGGTATTTACCAGGCCAGAGAACAATGCCATGAGAAGAAGCTGTTTGTATATGCACATTGTTTGGGATCAGTAAACATGCAAACTAAAATCCAAGTTGTTGTGGACAATGTGTTCTTTTGCCTGCGTTGAAAACAAGCCTTCAAGTGCATCAGTGCACTTGAAGGTTTATTGACTTGTTTGGAGGGTTTGAGTTGAGCCGACGAAACGCCACTACAAATGCATTTTATGTAAGTTAACTATGTTGTCTGGTGTGTTGGGTGTAGGAAAGATTATTTTGTTGCCAGTGGATGTCAATGAACACCTTATCCATTTGTTTGTTTACTTCTATTTTTAAGTAGTTCTTAACACATGTGTCTGTGTCCATATGCTGCAGCTTGATGCAAGGTTCTACAATGTTCCATTAATACATAACCTACACAATACTTAGTATTTTACCCACTTCTCTATGTGCTAAAATGTCCTCAGCTGACACTCGTTGACACTTGTTAATGTTACATTGCAACAAGGTAAGTATATGTTGTTGTGTTTCTGCGCGATCAAATAGACCTTCATCAAATCTAAGATGGCATCAAAGTGAAGATTTTCTTTTCTTTTACAAGCGACCCTCTATGGTATTATCCATTCATTTTGTTGGGCTTTTGGAATCAGCTACACTTGGTTGGTGCAGTGGCGTGCACAGACATTTTGAGGGGCAGGTGCTCAAGTAAATTATACTTTTTTTTGTTTACTTGGTCTGCTATTTTTTCCCTCTACACACCTATACCTCTTTGCCAAAAATAGCCGATCTACAAGCCCACAACGCCTCGCAGCGCGAGGCGTTGTGAGCTTGTAGATCTGCTATTTTTGGCTAAAGTTCTCCTCAGAAAAGGGATGCTAGGTTTCGAGTGGTTAAGGTAAAAAGAAAAATCATATCACATAAAGATTTGGCGGACCCCCTGTAGTAACTCTGAGGACCCCCTAGGGGTCCCGGACCCCCTGTTGAAGACCCCTGCTGTAAACTGAAGAAAAAAAAAACTTTTTTTTTCAAAAGGGCACTTCTGGTCAAGAGGGCAAAGGGCAGGCGCTCTAGCACCGCCTAGAGTCTATCTGTGCACGTCCCTGGGTTGGTGAACTCAAAGTGACAACAATGAGACTGAGGTTAGTGTATAGCGGTGTCGGTAGAGCTCTCTCACCTGTGAACCTCAAAGTCCTGAGTTCGATCCCGGGCACTGCCAACACAGCATATGAGCAGCACGGCTTGAGTGCGGCAGGTCGTGCGGTGAGTACGGGGATGATACCGATAATAAGCCTCTCCACTGGAGAGTCTCCAGTCTACATACAGTACTTATCCGTCCTCCTAAATAATGTGTTTACAGTTAGTGAGAACTACTTCACTATAGTCCCTTGTTTGGTAGATTATTTCTCTGCTGCAACAGTACTTCTTGACAATGACCTTTATACCGTTAGAAAGCCTGTTTATATACCTGTTTAAATGGAGCCCCAGCATGTGTAAGGAACATGGGGTACATGGTGGGGTCTCCAGGTCTCCCCATAAGGTCCCTCTCTAACAGACCTCTGATAGAGTGGGATCCTGTGGGGTTCCACTACAATTATTTGAAAACTTCAGTTACAAGTTACTTTGCAGATTTAGATTATTTATACAAAACACAACATTAACCACTGAAGACATATAGTTTGGCTATAAACAAAATAGCCAATCTACAATCTCACAACATGTTGTGTTTTTCAAAAGATGTTGTGGACTGAAAATGTATTTTCTGTTTAAGAGCTGGAGAGACGTGGAGACTCCTGTTACTGAACAAACACTTTATACTAGCAATTATAACTATATATCACAGCTATTTAACATGTATCTTAACATAGATAAGATATTAATATAGAATAGCATAATTAGCCTAGACTCATATAGAGGCTCTAGAAAAGCATGTTGCTCTGTCATAATACAAGAGATAAGACAGTCAAGGCAGCACACTATTCAGTATTTACCTTGTGGCTACGGCATGTAGCCTCACTGTCACAGTCATGATCTTTTAATGACGATTAACTGTCATACAAATAATTGTGATTAAAGATTGAATTGTGTTTTTGACATTCAACATAATGAATAACAATTTACATTTCTGTTTGCCTTTTAAACTTTGTACAAAAGAAATTGCACATGGCAGATATGACAAAATATGTAACTTAAATATATAAAGAAATGACTGACATATACTGGATACTTGTGTACTTTCCAAAATGTTTGAAAATAGCTGAAACAGCAGATCATGATGTCAAATAGCAGATGTACAAGCTCATTGTGAGATTGCCTTCTGCTATTTCGGAATAATTTGATGACCGGCACATAATATCTAAATACTGAATCAAGCAACTTAAAAACTGTCTGAGGTCAAAGCTGAGTAGACGTTAAAATGACCCCAACATGTATGAAGTGAAATATCCCTTTACTGTCTGACTGTACCACGTTGTTTACATTTCTGTTAATAAAGAATTCAATCAACCAATGTTTACTTTTCATATATCATACATATGCTATGAAAAATAATGACAGGTTAGAAAGTGGTGTCTGTATCTATGTTACTATCACATCAGATTCACTTTACACACTTTTTTCACAAGTCACTTTAGATGAACTGCTAAGGTACATTACATGTGAAGCTCACATCGAGTAGCCTAGAAGATAAACTCTGGGAGTGAATGCACATTATTTATAACACAGATAGATAGACCACATAATGACAAGATATAAGTCAATAAACTGGATAATTGAAGATAAGAAAACTCAATGCAAATTAACATAATTATTTATTGTTGTGAAAATAAATAAACTCAGTGAAATGTAGTGTTACTGTTAATGTCTTCAAAGTGTGTGTGTGTGTGTGTGTGTGTGTGTGTGTGTGTGTGTGTGTGTGTGTGTGTGTGTGTGTGTGTGTGTGTGTGTGTGTGTGTGTGTGTGTGTGTGTGTGTGTGTGTGTGTGTGTGTGTGTGTGTGTGTGTGTGTGTGTGTGTACGTACGTATGTTTCCTGAAGAGCATCTTTCTTTCACATGGGAATGTGGTGCAGGTACAGTATTGAACCAGTAGGTTGCAGTATGCTCACACACTGCAACCATTCTGAAAAAGCAAAGTTTCTGTTGATCACGTGACGCAGGTAACAGATTGATAACAAACACCAGGGGAAAAAAAAAGAAAGTGATTCAACATAATTAAAGAGCAAAAAATAAATTATACCGTAAAACAATATATTTATTTATTTATATTATCATACGTGTTTGTCATTAAAAGTGTCTATGAATTTAGTACAAAGGACCCCAATGGAAACAAGCCATAGTGCTTTCTTGGGTTTAAAATCCTCCTAACAGACCATGTATTGAACTGTATTTTCCTGTGCTTTTTTTTTCAAACGGATAATAAAGTATTCGATCAAACAATCAATCAGTAAATCCTGTCATTAAAACATTTGACAGCTCCAGTTTCGTCACAAACATGAGGTTACATTCATTCTACTGCTATGACACCAGAATGTGGAATGTTCCAACAGAAATAATACATTTGTGAATCCTTACCCTCCTTTAAAAACACCATTAAAGAGAACCTGTCTGCAATGTGTAAAGAAAAAGGAAAATCTTCTAAGCTTAACATCAGAAATGAACGGTTTACAGTTTATTGCTATAGTGATGATGATGATATATATCATTATTGTATGTCTTTAAATGTCTTGATGAATTGAATACACAGGACCACAATGGAAACAAGCCCTTATGATAGGGCTTTTTGTGTTATCCTTTTAGCACACGTTGTATAATCCTACCACTGTACTACTAGGAAGAGTGGGCACTAAGGAAGAGTGGGCACTAAGGATGAGTGGGCACTAAGGAAGAGTGGGCACTTCAACGTAAAAATTGCCTATTTGGTCCTAAATGTTTAAAAATAAAATATTTGTAAAACGGTCTTAGGGTAAACGGTAAAGTATACATGATTAGAACATGATTGAGCATTTGACATTAAAGTTCTAATATTTCTACAATTGCTACAAAACGTGTAAATCCAATACTTTAATGGGACATAAACAAGAGAAGTTTGATAATGATGTACCGTGCATGTGTTCACATACTTTACATCAGTGGTTCTCAAACTTTTTCATGTCAAGGACCCCCAAATTGACACTTATTAGCCCGCGGACCCCCATTTGAATAGATATGCCAGGGACCCCCATAAGAGAAGATTTTTACGGCTCTATAGCAGTGATTCTCAACCATTTTAATTTCAAGGACCCCCAGTTTGACATGCATTAGAGGCTACGGACCCCCATTTAATGACATTTCTATCTCTGGGACCCCAATTCATATTGTAAAATCAATGTTAATCTAACTCTGAGAGTGTACAAATGGAACCAAATGGACCCGTTAGGGTCCATTTGGCTCCATTTGTACACTCTCAGAGTTACAGACCCATAAGGGTCCATTTGGTTCCTGTCCATCATTTAGCTGGGTACCCCCTGGAACCCCCTCAAGTACCCCTGGGGGTCCCCGGACCCCACTTTGAGAACCAACGCTTTACATTACCAATGATCCTTTTTCAAACATTTCATTTTTTAAGATTTTGCACAAAAAGTTTATACTGTACATAATTTTCAATTCTAAACTGTTTATATGATGTTCTGCATAGTAGTGTATATCTGTCTGTCATTTAATCCTCCCATTTGAAACAAGCCATTAGGCTTTCATGGGCTTTTTAATCCTATTTAGTTGATATTTAAACTGTACTTTCATGTGCTTTTTCCCTGCAAACTTCTAAATAAAGTATTCAATCAATCAAAAGTCAAAAGTATTTGATAGAAAATAATCCATTTTGTGGGTGAACTACTCCTTTAATAGTGCCCACTCTTCTTGCATCCGAGGAGGGTGGAAGAGAAAGACAAACTACATTTCCCGTGCGGCATTGCGGCTGCTTCCCCCCCCCCCCCCCCTGCTGCCTCCTCCTCCCTCCTCCCATCCCGCGCGGCGCCTTCCTTCCCTCTAGTGGTAGTGTGTGTATACAGTGTGTGTGTGTGTGTGTGTGTGTGCGCGCGCGCGCTGTGTGTGTGTGCGTGTGTGTGTCCATCCATCCATAGAGTCTGTGCTCTACACAGAGAGAAGCTAGTGTCTGTGTTGTTGTTCTAAAGGCTCTGTGATGGCGGCAGCGGGATCTGCAGCGACCTGCCACGGCATGGCGGCGGGAGCAGGAGCAGGAGGACCCGGGGCCGGAGGAGCAGGAGGAGCAGGAGCCGGAGGAGCAGGAGGCCAGCAGGCTGGAGGAGCAGGAGGCACGGCGGCGCGGGGCCGCTTCCCCGGCCGGCCCTGGTCCTCACGGAGCCGCCTGCGCTCAGAGAAGCGCTGGCAGCTCGGCCGCGTCTCCGGGACGTCGTCCTCCTCCTCGTCCTCCGAACAGGGCGCCTCCTGCTCCTCCTCCTCCTCCTCTTCCTCTCTGTTGCTGCTGGAGGAGGTGACGCTCCTCCACGGAGGAGCAGCGGGAGGAGGAGGAGGAGGAGGCCTCCTCATCGGGCCTCCCGGACACAGCCTCGGACTCGCGCTGAGCGACGGCCGGGGGAGTGACCTCCTTCTGGGGGAGCGGAGCGAGGAGGTGAGGCTGTGTGTGTGTGTGTGTGTGTGTGTGTGTGTGTGTGTGTGTGTGTGTGTGTGTGTGTGTGTGTGTGTGTGTGTGTGTGTGTGTGTGTACCAGAGCTTATTGTCTATTACATTAGTGTGTGTGTGTGTGTGTTATTATTAAAGTACGGAGAGAGAAATGTCAACATGAAGCCTGTTAGCTTCATGCTAACATTAGCAGCTCTTACACTATACCCCCCTGAAAAGAACAGATCTACACACACACACATATCATGCACAGATCTATAGATCTACAACACAAGATCTACCAGCTTAGACACACTACAGATCTCACACAGCTTAAAGGTGTCAGATCTATAGATCTACAGAAAGAAGCATATATGTGAGCTTGTAGATCTGTTCTTTTTGGGGGGCAAAGCAAGTGAGAAGAAAAAAAAAAACCGCAACAAAAACACATGTATTTAAACCTAGAGGGTGTAGAGGGTGTAGAGTAATCTCTGCGTTACTACACTGTGTTTATTACCTTTATAATAACACAGTCATTAAGACGCGTTATTAAATATTAATATGTGAGTGTAAACGTGTGTGAGAACATGTCACACAGTGTGTAAACATGGATCCTTCATTTGTTTCATTACGGGCCCGTCCTGTGTCATTAGCACACAGTCAGCTAGCCTCTCTGTGCTAATAGAGAGCCCTAGCCTCCGTGCTAATACACAGGTAGCCTTCATGCTAACGCGGAGCTAACCTCCATGCTAGCGCGGAGCTAGCCTCTATGCTAACGCAGAGCTAGCGCGGAGCTAACCTCCGTGCTAACACAAAGAAGGGGGGGAAAGGCTAATGCAGTGGCTAATGCTAGCCTGGCTCTGCCTACACAGTGACTATAGCCACACTGTAGTGTAACGGTACGGTATGATATATAATATGATAAATCAGTGAGATAATAACCACATACAGAGCATTCAGGGTTACATATGAGGTTATGAGATATGTCATGTTATCAGAGACACTTAGTTAAAGCTCTATTGGTGAAGTAGTGCTGCCTGGTTACTGTCAAGTCAGTGTGTTTCTAAAACACTTTCTATGGAGGGGGAGGGGATGGAGCCTGGGCTAGCAGGAGGCTAATGTCCCCCTATAGTACCGTGTAGTGTAGGTGTGTGTGTGTGTGTGTGTGTGTGTGTGTGTGTGTGTGTGTGTGTGTGTGTTTGGTTATTAACATGGTAACAGCTTAGTGATGGCTGTGTGTGTGTGATCTGTGATTTCAGCAGGCTGTCGATAGGATCTAGACAGGCTGTAGTGTAGATAGGCTTTAGACAGGCTGTAGTGATGATGGTTGTTGTTGGAGGGAAGCGGCCAGATGTGTGGGTTTGACCAGCTCATCCTCCTCACTGCAGCAACATGCCTCCTTTCACATTATATGGTAGTTAACGTTGTTATAACGCTGTTACTGTTATACATGCATTATATGGTAGTTAGTCTGGTTGCCCTAACAGGGTTAACCTTGTTCTACATGCATTACATGGTAGTTAACATTGGTATAACGTTGTTATACGTGCGTTCAATGGTAGTTAATGTGGTTATACATGAATGTAATGTTAGTTAATGTTATTATACATGCTATACATGCGTTTAATGGGAGTTAACGTTGTTGCACATGCATTTAATGGTAGTTTACACATGCATTCACTGTAGTTGACGTGCATTCACTCACTGTAGGTAACGTGCCTTTTAACCTTATTGCACATGCATTCACTCATGGCAGTTTGCATGATGCATTCACTGTAGTTAACATTGTTGTACAGCGTGCATTCATCATGGTAGTTATCTTGTTGTTCATGTGTTCATGGTAGTTATCTTGTTGTTGTACATGTGTTCATGGTAGTTATCTTGTTGTTCATGTGTTCATGGTAGTTATCTTGTTGTACATGTGTTCATGGTAGTTATCTTGTTGTTCATGTGTTCATGGTAGTTATCTTGTTGTTGTTCATGTGTTCATGGTAGTTATCTTGTTGTTCATGTGTTCATGGTAGTTATCTTGTTGTACATGTGTTCATGGTAGTTATCTTGTTGTTCATGTGTTCATGGTAGTTATCTTGTTGTTCATGTGTTCATGGTAGTTATCTTGTTGTACATGTGTTCATGGTAGTTATCTTGTTGTTCATGTGTTCATGGTAGTTATCTTGTTGTTGTTCATGTGTTCATGGTAGTTATCTTGTTGTTCATGTGTTCATGGTAGTTATCTTGTTGTACATGTGTTCATGGTAGTTATCTTGTTGTTCATGTGTTCATGGTAGTTATCAAAGGGGAATCCCTCTTAGACTAGTGATTAAGATGTGTGGCTCAACATGGGAGACCAGGGTTCGAATCCCAGGCGTTCCACATTCATGGTGGTATTAACGCACATGCATTCATTCATGTATTCATGGGGGTTATAACACTCACTCATTCACACAACAACGAGGCATGTGATGCCATGTCTTTGTGTGCAGTGCATGTTGTTTTTACCTGAACCTTCGTATTTAAACATGTCATTTTTCTATGATGAATAGTAGACAAACCTGTGAGGTATAATCTATGATGAAGAGTAGACAGACCTGTGAGGTATAATCTATGATGAAGAGTAGACAGACCTGTGAGGTATAATCTATGATGAAGAGTAGCTAACAGTTACAGCATGGATCCAAGTTCTCAGTCGCCATGACCGATTTCAGCCATTTGGATTCCATAGAACAGGGGTCTTCGACAGGGGGTCCATGACCTCTAGGGGGTCCTCAGAGTTACTACAGGGGGGAGGCACCAAATCTTTGTGACAGGAATTTCTTTCCTTTATTTTCTTTATTTTCTTTCTGAGGGGAACGTTAGCCAAAAATAGCCGATCTACAAGCCACAACGCCTCGCGCTGTGAGGCGTTGTGGGCTTCTAGATTGGCTATTTTTGGCAAAGAGGAGACCAAGTACATGTTTTCTAAGTATTGGGGGTGCAAGTGGTTTTCTGTCTGAAAATACTTAATATAACATTATGTTAACATGAATCCAACACAACGCTACGCAATGATAGTGCTGTCAAACAAGTCTATGAAGCTATTATGTGATTTTACACAATATATAGTGTGTGTGGGGCGGGGGGGGTCCCTACTTCATCTCTCTCTTAGCTAAGGGGTCCTTGGCCTGAAAAAAGACCCCCGCCATAGAAGTCAGCATGTTACGCAGCGAAAATAGTAGACAGGTTATTTTCAGTTCTTATTTTAAGATCAGAGCGTTTGAAGTGGTTAAACTAAACTAACAACATGTTATAATATATTATTATATTATATTAAGATGGTTAAACTAAACTAACAACATGTTATAATATATTATTATATTATATTAAGATGGTTAAACTAAACTAACAACATGTTATAATATATTATTATATTATATTAAGATGGTTAAACTAAACTAACAACATGTTATAATATATTATTATATTATATTAAGATGGTTAAACTAAACTAACATGTTCAGAAGCATTGTGCAGAAAAGTCTTCATATTCTCCATATTTCATATAAAAGCAAAGGTTAGTTAAAGCCTCAATCTGTGATTTCTTCACCTGGTTGGCTGTATGTAGAACGGCAGGAACAATATGACTAAAACATCATAACTTTACATATTGTGTGTGTGTGTGTGTGTGTGTGTGTGTGTGTGTGTGTGTGTGTGTGTGGGGGGGGCTTCTTTCACACGTTAGGATTTGGTCACACAGACATTGTCAGTGGTGTAGATTGTATTTAGCATCCATGGCATGATGATGAGAGGGCATTGAAGGTCAAGGTTACCTTTGTGTAAATGCTCTTGTCTTTGTTTTCCAGGGCGACAACTTCAGAGGATTTGAAGCAGAGAGAAAAGGCTACAAAGGACCGTTACGGTCCAGACACAATCCTCCCAAAGGTAACACAACATCGAGAAGAAAAGAAAAGCGTGCTGCACGACACACTTTGACTGTTATTGAAGAGCAAGTTGAAACTTATACCAAAGTACAACATATCCTGCTGAATGTCTGCAGCCAGTTCATACTTTTTTAATTGAATTGATTGACAATCTTTATTGACAATGCTCATATGTAAAACAACAAAAGCATACAGCTGTACATTACTGTCAAAAGGATGAGCACAGAGCATTAACCCATTAAGACCGGGAAGGCAGTGAGGAAGTGTCATTTTTAGATGTTTTTGGCTATTCAAAAATAGCAGATCTACAAGCTCATATCGCGGCACGAGTGCCACGCTATGAGCTTGTAGATCTGCTATTTTTGAAAAATCGTGACAATTCGTGGCCAAATCTTGGATTATATATAATTTTAAAGCGAACATTTGTAAAATATTTAGTTCCAGGAAAACCCCCAGAAGCAAAGATTTGAGTTACAAATGTCCACCAAAAAAAAAGGAAAAAAAATCAAATATTTGCACATTTACTTTTCATGATATTTCAAAAACAGCAGATCTACAAGCTCATAGCGTGGTGCCACACTACTAGCTTTGTATATTTGCTATTTTTGAATAGCCCAACGAAATCTAAAAATGCCACACAGATAGATGCGTTCCCGGTCTTAAAGAGTTAAAGTGACTGTGTGTTTAAGCGGTGTGTTTATATGGATGAGGTGTGTAATGTGTGTGTTTGTGTGTTATATGGATGAGGTGTGTGTGCAGTGTGCTGTGTCTCTAACACGTTTGTAATGTGTGTGTTTGTGTGTTATATGATGAGGTGTGTGTGTGCAGCGTGCTGTGTGTCTAACACGTTTGTAATGTGTGTGTTTGTGTGTTATATGATGAGGTGTGTGTGTGCGCAGCGTGCTGTGTCTCTAACACGTTTGTAATGTGTGTGTTTGTGTGTTATATGATGAGGTGTGTGTGTGCAGCGTGCTGTGTGTCTAACACGTTTGTAATGTGTGTGTTTGGTGTGTTTTAGGTGATGCTGTCAACACCAAACCCAAACGACAGAGAGAGAAGCAGCCGGTGGATGCGTCAGCGGCCGAGGCAGAGGAAGGGATTACGTCTCTCTGTCCAGATAAAGATGTGAAACCCACGCAGGAGGAGGTCGACAGCTCGTCCGCCGACGCCCGGCCCGCGGAGGAGGAGGAGGAGGAGGAGGCGAGGAGGAGGAGGAAGGGCGCCGACGGCGGCAAGAACACTAAGGACCGACAGGCCACGAGAAACGGACCCGCCTCCTCCTCCGCGCCCAGGATCACCATCAAGCTGGTGGCCAAGAAGAAAGTGAAGAAGGAGAAGGAGAAGGAGAAGGGCGCTCATCAGAAACCCCTGACCAAGCTGAAGATAAAGGAGATCCAGGGCCAACAGATCTCCAGCGCTCACGTCAAGTTAAAGACGGAGCCGCAGGAGGAGGAGGAGGACGACGCACACGGGCTGAACGGCACCGAGGACGAGGGAGGCGGCGGGGGAGCCCCGCCGCCCGCCAGGAGGCGCGGGAGATCTGCTGCGAGGGTGACAGAGCCTCCTCCTCCTCCTCCTCCTGCTGCTGCTGTTGTTGTTGTTGTTGAGTCCAGCGCCAAAGTAGAGGTTGACGACCAAAAAGCAGAGGAGAGAACATCAGGCCAACCTGACCATAATGCACTGAAGAGCGGGCAAGCCAAGCCAAAAGCCAACGTAAAGAAATCAAAGCAGAAAGAGAGGCTCCCAGAGAAAGACACTGAACCCGCGAACACGCTGGTGACCCGTAGGAGCAGCAGAGCCACCAACGCACTCTCCAAAACGCTCAAAGACCGCCCGACCCAACCGGACAGTCCCACCAGTGCCAGTAAAGACCGCTCCCCCCCCCAACAACCGGAAAGTCCCGGCACCGGTAAAGGCGGCGCGGCAGAGTCCACCATGGAGATACCGACGCCGCAGAAGGCCAAGCCGGTGACTCGGCGGGATCGTCTGAGGCAGAGCAAGAGGTTGAATAAGGACGCGGCGGCCGCGCCAGAGATCCCCGTCGTCCCGTCGTCCACGAAACCCGCCGTCGGATCCAGCGACGGCCTGCCTTTGAAAGCCGACGGCATGAAGGTACCGGGGCTACGGTTGTATAAAATCCCAAACCCCAAGTTTGACAAGGTCAGTGTCAAAAAACCCTCCCGGAAGAAGAAAAAACGGCGCAAGTTCGTGTGGACTTTCACGCTGGTGAAGGCAGAGTGCAAAGCGAAGGGAGGCGAGAACACGCCCAAGGCTGTCAAAGTGACAGAGAGCCCGGAGCGCGCCGCCGTAGTGGACCCGTCCTCTCTCTCGGACACACGTGTCACAAAGTGTTCGGAGGGAACCGGAGAGAAGAAACCGAGGACCGACGGCGGCTCCGCCCCGGGCGAAAGTGTCGGCGCGGGCGACGTCGAAAAGCGTTCCAAAATCATCTCCGACACGCCCGTAGAGGAGAAGGCCACGTTACAGGTGGATGTCGCGGTGGAGCAGGTAACCGCTCCGCCCCTTGCGCAGGACGCCACAAAGACGGACGTGGTGAAAGTCGTTCCCCCGCTGCAGATCAAAAAGGTCTCTTCGCCGGGGAAACACAAAAGCTCCAAACCGTCGTTTTTAATCCAGCAGGTTAGCCCCGCCTCTGAAGAGAGAGAGGCCGAGAGAGAGGCCCTCTTTAAAGACTCGAGCGTGGTTCAGGAGGAACAGACGTCGGCCCCGGACGCGCAAAGCAAAGAGATCCCCCGGCTAAGGAGAAGACCGCCGAGCGTCACCACCACGCCGCCCAAAAACAAGCGCGGCGGTCCCAAGGCGCCGACCACGCCCAAGCAGAAGCTCAGAACCGGTCCAGACGCCGAGGGTCCCTCTCCACAGGTCACCAACAAAGAGTTAAACGTGAACGTCTCCTCCGCAGAGGATTCCAGCTCCACGCTTCCTCCTGATGCCTCTGGACAGGTTCCGTCTAAAGAGTCCTCTCAGCAGACGCCCCACGTACCCCCCTCCTCCTCCTCCTCCTGTCCCACTCCACAACAAGAAGCATCGGGGCCGGTTCCTGAAGATGCTCCGCCGGTCCCCGCTGTACTTCCTCTACTGACGACTGAGGAGGAGGAGGAGAAGACACTGGAGGAGAAGGAGAAGAAGGCACCTGAGGAGGAGAAGGCACCGGAGGAGGAGAAGGCGGCGGAGCAACGGGTGAAAGAGGTGAAGCATCGCAAGCGAAGAAGCAGCTTCTCGTCCAGAAAGAGGGCCGCCCAAAAGAAGAAGTCGGCGGTCTCTCCCGCGGCCGCTCTGAACGAGCTGTCGGCGGCGCTCGAACCCGCCGACGCGGCCACTGAGAGCGTGCCACCCGTGGTGACGGAAGACGTTGAGCCTGTGGTGAAGGATCACTCTATAGGCAGTGAAGAGTCTCTCCCGTCGACTAAAGAGGACGTCCAGAGGCCAGAGCCCCGTGCTCTCTGCCTGTCTGTGGAGGAGGAGGAGGAGGAGGAAGGAGGAGAGACGGTTGAGACGCTGGTGAAAGAGGAGCCACACATTCAGCTCATAGACGGCCAGGAGGAGGAGAAGGAGGAGAAGGAGGAGGAGGCGGCGCTGCCAGAACGGCAGCCGGTCACGGACCAGGAGCAGCCGCCGTGCCTTCCCCCCCCCAGCAGGAGGCCGTTGAAACAGGGGAAGAAGAGGCGGAAGAGTCTGATTGGTCAGAGACAGAAACAGAAGCACCGAGCGGCCGAGAGGAAGGAGAGGCTCCTCCTCTCTCTAGTAGAGACTAACTCGCCCCGAGTCCAAACGCCCGGGGGGGGGGGCCGCCCGCCGGCCCAACGGGTCCGAGACCAGATCAAAGACCCGCTTTCCAGCCCGGCGCCACCGCCGCCGCCGTCGGAGGCCGCGCCCCCTGCCCCGCCCCCTGCCCTGCCCCCGGGCTCTAAGCTGGTGGGCGTGCGTAAGAAGAAGCGGCGGAGGCGCCACTCGGGCCTTCACTTCCTGGGCTCCAAGAAGCACAAGGCGCGCGCCAAGGCCCTGCTGGCCAGGAAGGTGGAGATGGCCGTCAATGTGAAGCAGGAGGAGACGGACCTGTCGGTGGACGAGGTTTGTGAAAGCAGAATGTGTATGGGGCCACTCATCATCATAACACACTCATCATAACACTCATCATAACACAATATGATGAGACATTATAGACTGTATGGGGCACACTCATCATAACACAATAATGATGAGACAGTGTATGGGGCACTCATCATAACACAATAATGATGAGACATTATAGACTGTATGGGGCACTCATCATAACACAATAATGATGAGACATTATAGACTGTATGGGGCACTCATCATAACACAATAATCATGAGACAGACAAGAATTCAATTTCCAAAGTATGAGAGAGTTTAAAGGTATTAATACAGTGGAGCCAACGTACACGTCATCAATGGGACATACCAGCTGACTCACTGAGGTCATGCTCCACCTCTGGTTAAAGGGCAAGACCACTTTGGTAGAGGTTTGGGTTGTGTAGTTACCTTGCCATGATGCAACTCCAAAGGTGGGCAAGATATCAAAAATAATTGCTCCATTGATTAGAAATTGATAATTCAAAATATGCTCCTCATTGACTTACATTGTATGGTAAAACAGCTCTCAAAGTCACTCTTTTAGCACAGAAACAAACGCAAACAAAGTTGATTCAGACAATATAGAACATCACCAAACCCAATACTGTTTTTTTTTAAATAAAAATGTCAACTTCCTGATGATTTTGACATTTTTAATAAGTAGAAAACCTGGACTGGATCTGCGGATCCGGATCCAGATCTTTAAATGGTAAAATCAACAGGAAGTTGACATTATTATTTAAAAAACAAACAGTACTGGGTTTGGTGATGCTCTATATTGTCTGAATCAGCTATGTTTGGGTTCATTTATGGGCTAAAAGAGTGACTTTGAGAGCCGTTTTACCGTACAATGTAAGTCCATGAGGAGCATATTTTGAATTATCAATTTCTAATCAATGGAGCAATTATTTTTGATTTCTTGCCCACCTTTGGAGTTACATCATGGCAAGGTAACTACACAAACCAAACCTCTACCAACGTGGTCTTACCCTTTAAATAGGCTTGTTTCAGACACACCCCCTCAACACCAAACACAAACAGTTTTTCACATAGAGATGTTAATTTAGTCAACAAGCATGATGACAAAACGAAAGAATTTAAATGTTGCATAGGTGCCAGCTTGTCTCATAGAAGCAGGGTGGGGGCACACAGACTGCGGGAAACTTAAAAAGCAGTACAACTATACATTGGTTTGTTCTAAATTCACATTATTTCAGATTAACAATATTACATACTTCAAATTTCCTTGACAGGTTCGCCCGTCCTCTGTGGACGCCACCATGCTGGACGGCGCCGGCGCTCAGCCCGGCAACAACAACAACAACAACAACAAGTCCAAGTTCCTGAAGAACATCAAGCACTTCATCATGCCCGTAGTGAGCGCCCGCTCCTCGCGGGTCATCAAGACGCCGCAGCGCTTCATGGACGACGCCGGCATGTCGGTGCTGCCCAGGAGGGGCTCGCCCAAGAAGGGCCTGCTGCAGGTCTGCAGCCCCCCGCCCCCGCCACCGCCACCGCCACCGCCGCCGCCCGCCGTCCGGCCCGGGAAGAGGCGAGACGACGGCGGCGCCGCCACGGTACGCCCCCTGTGCACGATTATTACATCATCGTCTGATTGCAATAATCTTTGTTATAATCGTTTCCATGTTGAAAAGTGTTCATACATAAAAAAAAAGAGCAGAAATAGCTGATCTACAAGCTTACAACGCGTCACTTTGTGACGCGTTGTAAGCTTGTAGATCAGCTGTTTCTGCTTTTTCTGCAGAAAGCTATTTCTGCTTTTTCTCCCTGCATGTTGAAAAGTGTTCATACATAAAAAAAAGAGCAGAAATAGCTGATCTACAAGCTTACAAAGTGACGTGTTGTAAGCTTTCAGATCAGCTGTTTCTGCTTTTTTCTTTCTTCTCCTGCATGTTGAAAAGTGTTCATACATTAAAAACAAAAGCGCAGCTACGAGCTTGTAGGGTAAGTGATTTTCTTTGGTTAAAATAAGTGTTAAATAGCTCTATATTGTGATAGTACTAATTGCTATAGAGTGTTTGTTCAGTAAAAGGAGTCTCCTTGTCTCTCCAGCTCTTTATTAAACAGAAAATGCATTTTCGTTTCAGTTCCCTTTCCAATTTTATCCAATCAGGACAGAGAACTCAATCAGGATACAGATTAAACAAGTGAAATTGGAAGTGATGACACTAAGAAATGAGCTGACAAAATTGGAACTGGAACACTATACAAATGAAGCTTAAAAATGGGTACTTTCTCCTGATTGGCTGAGATTTTGACACCTACCGGAAAATGTGTTTTCTGTTTATTAACACATATACTGCCAATCCCGAGATATCTCGGGACATTAAATCCACCCGTTACCTGCGTATCCCGAGATATCTCGGGATCGTCTTTTTATGTGGTTTAATAACGAAAAAAAAAAATTTTGGTACCATCCTTGATTTTTTTTTTTTCCCCGTTACGCTTCCGACCCATCCTATGAGAAAATTTCCGACAACCGTTTCCGGTTCGTTTTTTATCTTGAAAAAACAGTTTTTCCCTGGTTTTGGCTAAAGATCATGGTTTTCACACGGTTTAAAAAACGAATGGTAAGCTCCGGTTGTATTTTCTTGTCTTTGATTGACGAACGGTTATCCTCTTTGTGTTTAAAAACGATCTGATAGCCGATCGGATGCTAAGCTAATCTAAGATGGCCGGTGGGGAAACGTCACAGCCACGTCACGGCCAAACGGATATGACGTTTGCAGCCTCTTTGGGCCGCTGATATCACAGAAGAAGAAAAAGAAAAAAAAGTGTCAACATTATGAGGGCTCGAACGTCCGTCGTTGCTGTTTATAAACACCATCCGATTGCGGATTTTAATGGATTTTTTTTTTTTGTGAACGGTTCAAAAGGCTATAAAACTCAAAAACGCTGGCAGTGGGTGAGTACCTTATGAATAAACTCTGGCAGGGAATGTGTTAAAGAGCTGGAGAGACGGGGAGACTCCTGTTACTGAACAAACACTCTATAGCAATGATTACTATCACAATATAGTGCTTTTAACAAAATACTTTTTGTTTTAACCAACAAATATCACTTACCCTACCTTTAATCGCAATTATCAGCGTGACAATTAACGGTCGACTTAAACGTTCTTACGGTGACACACAGCCCTACAGAGGAGAGGAGAGGGAGCTGTCTCCATCCTGATCTTAACCCATTGAGACCTGGAACTGTCTCATTTTTAGATTTGAGCTAAAAAGCATTATTTTACACTTTGGGCTATTCAAAAATAGCAGATATACAAGCTCATAGCGTGGCACCGAGTGCCGCGCTACGAGCTTGTAGATCTGCTATTTTTCAAAAATCGTGAAAATCTTTTGAATATATATATTCTTTCAAAGCAAATATTAACTCAAATCTTTGCTTCTGGGGGGTCCCTGGAATAAAATATTTTGATGGGGGTCGGCGGCCAAATACATATAATTTTGGGGGGTCCTTGACATGAAAAAGTTTGAGCACCACTGATATAGAAACATACGTTTTTCAGAAAACTGTTGAGATTTAGGAGACATGTAGAATCGGCTTCACGTCTCAATGGGTTAAATGTTTATAACATGTGACACACAGCCCTACAGAGGAGAGGAGAGGGAGCTGTCCCCCATCCTGGACCCAGAGGACGAGGAGGACCTGCTGAGCGAGGCCCAGCTGGACGTCAACCTGTTCTCCACGCAGGAGCTGGAGGACGCCAGCGCCGTGACCGCCGGCCTGTTCGCCTCGCCCTCGCCCAAGAAGAAGAAGACGGCGGCGTCCTCCAAGTCGTCCAGCAAGAGGCGGTCCCTGCTGAGGAACCCCAGCTTCAAGTGGCACCTCCCGGGGGAGTCCGGCGAGGATGTGTACAGCCTGGACAAGACCCTGGAGAACCAGTACGAGAACATGTTCCTGTCCAAGCCCTTCGGCGACCACGACGACGACGCGGCGCCGCCCCGCTCGCCCAGAGACCTCCGCCTGCTCCAGAAGAAGAGGAGCTCCGTGTCCAAGTTCAACCGACAGCAGCAGCAGCAGCAGCAGCAGGCTCCTCACATGAAGATCTACAAGAGCCTGAAGACCCTGCATCCAGGTAGGACTGCAGCTATAGAGATGACCTTCTTAGTGATTTATTATATGTCTCTGCTGTCCGGCAGGAAGCAGCTAACTCCAAAATGTTCATTTTTCAGGAAATGACAAAAACAAAACAAAAAGTGGAGTTAGGAGGTTCATTGATAAGAACAGCTGAATGACCTCCATAATAATAATGTTTATTGTCCCCAAGGGGAAAATTGTCTTCACAAGGTCTGTTCACAACAAAAACAACATAACAACATGACAACAAAAACAACATATCACAAGACAAAGACATGAGGTCCCCACTGTACACGGAAAACCCTCCTATGGACGGGGCAGTTGGTTTAATGCTGCGATGGCTGAGGGGACAAAACTCCTGCTAAAACGAACCTTTTTCCACTTTAAGGTTCTGTATCTCCGACCAGATGGCACGAGGTCAAAGTAGCGATACAGGGGATGATCAGTGTCATTTGTTATTGAGAGTGCTAAGCGTGTGATGGCCTTATTGTTCATATCAGCAAGTGTGGGTATGGGAAGTCCCATGATTTTGGAGGCAATCCGGGTGATACTGTAAAGTTTGTTCCTGTTAGGCATGGACAGTATGGTGAAAAAACATGCGGAACAATACAGTAAAACGGGTTGAATGATGCTCACAATGAGGTTGGAGGTCAAAAGGGGGTGGAGCCTGGAGTCAGCTAAACCAGCTAACTCCACCCCCCTTTGGCGGAGTTAGCTGGTTTAGCAGAACGTTTGAGGATCCAATGGAGTTAGCTGGTTTTGTCAGAAGCGCTTTTTAATACTTTTCATTGGTTCAATATTATTTTTACCAACACACAGACATAAAGGGTGTTCTGTGTTCAATAGCCCTGATTTATGGGAAACTAGAAAATGTGCTCCTCGGAGCGCAGGTCTCCGCCAGTAAAGTTCCTGATTAATCCTGTCTTACCTATTTATATTACATATTGTCACGTGTCACGTGACCAATGTTAGCTTGGCTGAGACGGACACACACACACGGAGGGTAAAACTCTCCTGGCGGAGACAGAAAATCACACCCCATTCATATGTAGAAACAGCAGTGGTCATCACAGTGATGGAAGCTCACTTCAAAAAATATAAATGATTTTTTGAAGTGCGTGGTGATATTTATAGGTTTTTATTTCATCATGCGTCTCGCTAGCCAATCAAAGCATTGGTGACAACATATTGTCACGTGTCACGTGAAGCTTGACCAATGTTAGCTTGGCTGAGACGGACACACACACACGGACGGACGGAGACGAAAACATACTCTCCACCATACTGGCGGAGACAAAAATGAAAAAGCGGAAAAATTGAGCTGGTTCCTGCCGCACAGCAACGAATATATTATATAATATATCTATATATATTATTGTCTCCGCCAGAGGTGGAGAGTATGTTTTCGTTCTTGTCCTTCCGTGTGTCCGTCCGTCTCAGCCAAGCTAACATTGGTCAAGCTTCACGTGACACGTGACAATATGTTGTCACCAATGCTTTTGATTGGCTAGCGAGACGCATGACGAAATAGAATCCTATAAATAGGTGTGTCACTTCAAAAAATCATTTATATTTTTTGAAGTGAGCTTCCATCAGCCAAGCTAACATTGGTCAAGTGACACGTGACAATATGTAATATAAATAGGTAAGACAGGATTAATCAGGAACAGTACTGGCGGAGACCTGTGCTCCGAGGAGCACATTTTATAGTAATATCTATTATTATCGATTTAATCGAAACAATGAAGAGGCATGTTATTTTGATTAATATTTTTTAATATATCAATTGATATGACGGTTCAAGTAGATTTTTTATCAACAGTACAACAGTGTCGCACAGACATAGCAAAAATAGCCGATCTATAAGTTCACAACGTTTTTTTTAACCCTATTTTCACTTCTTAAAGAAAAAACCCTAAATGTAACACCTCCCAAATCAATTATTCTTATTCATATCTATAACGTTTTCAGAAACAATATTACTTATACATAATAAACCTAATTTTACATATTGTGTTCATTGTTTAGGAAACAGTGCTACTGTGGGGGGGGGGGGGGGGGGGGCTCCTTTCACACTGTTTCACAAAGGTTATAATAGGACTTGGCCAAAAACTTTGTTTTTCAGTTGTGAGATTTTATTTAGCTTTAATCCATGTGTTTGTCTTTTGTTGTTGATTTGTTCATGAAAAGTGGATGAAATGGAAGTGATAAAAACATAATTATGTACAGGGGTGCACATGCGCACCCAAAATAAATAATGCGCGGCACATCCAACAGCTGGGACAGGAATGGGACAGGAATTTCCCAGCTTTTATTTTTTAGCAAAACTAAAAAATAAAAGCCTGGAGATCGAGACTAGGAATTTACTTCCTGAAGCCACACTCACACAATCACGCTAAAGCACGCGTCGGCCCCATGTACAGCCATTAGGCGCAGGGGGACGCATGCTGCACGTGATTGTGTGAGCCTCGCATCCTGGCACACAGACACGCTGCGACTCGCAGCTCGCTGCACGCAGCGGCTGTTAGAGGCACTCGTCACCGATGATGAACCCACCGTAATGGGGTTATAATAAAAATGGGGTTATAATTCAAAATATGCCGTGAACGTCCCAATCTGGCGGATAAAAGCAGCGTAGCACAGGGCGCCAACCTTGGGGGGTTCACCAAACGGCGTGTAGCAGCACAGAGGCAAGTTACACTATATACTGTTAAAGTTAAGTCATTTGTGTTGTTTGTTAACACTTCCTATGAAGCCCATGTCTGCAATGCATTATAAATATACTTAGAATGCATTATAATCTGCCTATAACACTGTTTACATTCTTCTTTCTCTCATATAACAAGGATAACATTATAAAGCATTTATAATGACTTCAAGTATTATATAATATACTTGTTTCCACGATATGTTTTTTGCAAGATTCATAGTATTATAATTCTCATTGTGTGAACTTGACTAGTAATCCTACTATAATTCTAGTAACCTCTGTCCGTTTGTAGTGGTGTCACAACCCGGTTCTCCTCACTGGCTGGACCAATTGCTCTGATTTTGCACACAGCCATTGACCATTACCATCTGAACGCAACTGTGAAGCCCGTTTTTCACTTTCATCAAATCTCAGCTTCTTATTAGCGTTTTTGTGTAAAACACTGTCGCCATGGTTACGGGGCTGCCCAGCTATGGGACGAGCTGCCAGATCATGTGCGCATATCCCCCCACGGATGCGTCGACCGGGTATGTCTAGTTATTTGTAAATTATAGTAATTATAATGGATGTATGAGTGCTCATAACTCAAATTTTACAGTTGTATAAAAACACACTTACGTCACTCTGGGTAAGACTGTCTGCTAAATTATGATACGATTTTTATAATTGACTGTGTGTCATTATACAATGGTTTATAAGTTGTTATGAATGTTAGATAAAGCTTATGTATATGTTTTGTGTTTGCCAGACCCAGGGGGTCGGCCTACATGAGGCTTTGTCGGTCGGTCGGTCCGTCCCTCTTTTCCTCTGCACACACGTCATTTGAAGTCCGGCCATTCAGATTTCAACCACTAGGGGTCTGGCAGTACCAGGTCTCCTGGTTCCCTTGTTCTCAGTATGCTTTTAGCACAGGATTCTGAATCTTTTAAGCCCTATTCAGTAAGATATTATAAATGTTTTGTGTAAAAGTGTGATGAACCATTCTTGGTCTGGCCCCTTGCCCAGGACCACTTTCCCATGGAAGACCCAGGTTCATTGGGGCACTCAAACCTCTCCACCACGATAAGGTGACGATTCTTTGGAGAGGTGACGTGCATGGCAGGGGCGTCACCCCACTGAGTCTTTCGACCTGCATACCATTTAGGCCTCATTTTATAGTATTATTATTTCATTTTTTTGTAATTTTCTGTATGAAAACAAGAGATCTACAAGCTCACAAGATTTGTGAGCTTGGAGGTTTCTACATTTCCTCTACTTTTAATATTGTTTTTCCGAAGCCTTTGAAACACTACTGGACTATGCAGTACTTCTGCCGAAGTGTTAAAGGTCCTGGCAGCACCACAGGCAGCACCACAGGCAGCACCACTGGCAGCACCACAGGGTCTCCCTTTACATTCCAATGCCGTGTGAGAAAGTACACAGTGTCTCCTTCTTCATTCAGTTGGCCGTCTTCAAGCAGCACTTCCAATTCCGGGTCACATCCATGCGTCAATGTAGAGATAGTACCTGGAAGTACGAGATAAGCATTCTGCTCCTGGCCCCATTCATCCGTATGCCTGTAGCATACCTGCTTCGGCTCGATATTCGATTCGGGTGGCCTGAGAACATGAGGCAGATCTATTGGTGGAGTCCTCCAGACGAGCTGCTTGAGCCACGAAGACAACGTTGAATCGGACAAAGCTGTACATCCGTTAGAAATTGTCTCCGTAGTCACCTCCTCAGCAACGCCGTTCCCTGGTTCGATCTGCCACCAGTGGTCTTCGATTGAAAACTTCAAATTCTTCAGCTTAAACATTTTGAATAGCGGAAGGAAGTTAATTTATTAATTTTCCAGATATATACTGACTGCTTTTGGTCATGTCATAATGGTGAGGTCATGATGAGTCATCATATCCCAAATATGGAATCCTGGGTTAACCATGTCCAAATATGGAATGGAAGTATGCAATATTTTAACACATTGTCACGGTCTGCCTCTCCACAGACCGTGTCACCACTTCGGCCACTCCCACATTCCATTCCTGCTCTCAGTCCTAGTTACACACCTGCCCCCCCACTCCCTCGTCAGCCCAGCAGTGCCCTGCCCATTACCAACCTGTGAACACTTACCTAATCAACCTGCTGCCTATAAAACTGGACTCATTCCACACACACATTGTCAGTACAAACTTTGTCTTTCCTGTATTCTGCCTTGGAGAGTCGTGTCCATTGACTTGTGTTTCCATAAGGGTTGCACTTCCTGTTTACTGCTTGTATTACTACGTTTTGCTGTAAGCTTATTTACTGCCTTAATAAATCCGTGAATTGAAACGATTCTGCTTGTGGTTCTGCATTTTGGGTTCAGTCATTCTGCATTCCTGACACATTCCCTGCCATCGATTCCCAAAAAAAAATTGGTGGTGGAAAAAGTACTCACGTGTTTTACTTAAGTAAAAGTATCAATACGGCACTGTAGAAATACTCTTGTTACGTAAAATTCCGGAATTCAAATTGTACTTGAGTAAAAGTACAAAAGTATTGGTGTCAAAATGTACTTAAAGTACCAAAATTATTATGCAGAATGCTCTGTTTCACAAGTTTTTAAATGTATAAAATGTATACAAATCTTTTGAAAATAGCAGATCTAAGCTGATGCGACTCATTGTGAGCTTGTAGACCGGCTATTTTCAAATGGCCAAAATGTATATAGGGCTGAAGTGGTTAATGTATGTTTTGTAATAACAATCAAAATCTACAAAGTAACTACAGTATCTATCCCTGGCCACCACACCAGGTCTCTGCATCGCCGTTTCAGCTTCACAATGCCCAGGTGGCCACCATGGGCCACACACACACAATGCCCAGGTGGCCCTCGTGTGCCATGGATAATACACACGCACGTAGGGCACCAGGGATCACCGTGCACAGTCCCCGTGCCACACAGGTGTCGTTCCAGCAGGAAAGCTCCTGTCGCACACAGGAGAACGAGGCCAGCTCCCCCGAGACCACAGGAGGCCAGCCATTGTGGATGTAGGTGCAGAGCGTGGAAAGGATGGGGTCCTGTTCAGAGGCGTCCTTGAGCTCCTGCAGAGAGACAGTGGCCTGGAGGGGTGTGTGCAACATGTTAATAATGTCCTGTTCAATACAGTCAGTGCCGACATGTAGGGCTGGGGTGGGAACAGGGCAGGACAGCAGGTCAGCCACAACATTATCTCTGCCTGGTGTGAACTTCAACTCAAAATTGTACTGGCGGAGGCGGTGGAGACCACACCCAAGGCTCATCTTTACGCAGCAGCCGACGCAGGGGGGCTGTGGTGTCAGAGTACTGTGGGAGAAACTTTAAATGGTATCCAGCCATGCCCAAGAGCGAGGCCACCTGGGCAGCTGAGATGGGTTCTGGGATGGCCTGAATGGCGTCCACATTGGACTGAAGTGGAGTTATGCCACCTGCAGACAGTCGGAACCCCACAAACTCAATTTCCAGAAAAGAGAGGACACACTTTTCAGTATTGAGAGTCAGGGTGTGCTTGGCCAGGGCTGCAAACACCCTGTTGAGTCATTCGTCATGAACGTCAGCCTTGGGCCCGTGCACTACAATATCGTCCAGGTATATGGCCACGCCTAGTATGCCAGCTAGCACAGAGACCATGACTTTCTGGAAGCAGCTAGGGGCGGAGCAGAGCCGAACGGCATCCGGGTGTAGCGAAACACCCCGGCATGTGTTACAAAGGCTGTGAGGCTTCTGCTGCTGGGGTGAAGAGGCACCTGCAGCTACCCCTGTCTGAGGTGGAGCTTGGTAAACACTGTGGAGCCGTAGAACTGAGCTGTGAGCTCCTCTGACGTGGGTCTGGGACCACCGCCTTATTCACTGCACGCAGGTCCACACAGACATGCAGGGCCCCGACTTCTTCTTGGCCACCACCAGGTTCGAAACCCAGGGCGAAAACGGTTTCGACCAATGGGCTCGACTCACGAGCTTGCGCACAAGCTTGCGCACGGGGCCGCGCACCTCTGTGACGTAAAACGCGTCACTTCTGTGACGCAGAGCGTATCACAGTGGCCCCAAATAGGCCCCGCCCATCACACTTTCCAATCCGGAAGAAGGGGTGAATTCACTTCATGCGCTGGGTGAGCAACTCAATGCAAGTGGATGGGAGGGGATTTCGGGTGCCCTCTCTATTATTTTTAACTCTATGTTTCCCACCTGAGGCCAGTTCTCCCCTGCTGCCAGTTTCTAGCTGCTGCCAGTTCCCCCTGCTGCCAGTTTCTAGCTGCTGCCAGTTCCCGCACTCTACCAGTTCCCACCTGCTGCCAGTTCCCACCTGCAGCCAGTTCCCACCTGATGCCTGTTCCCACCTGATACCAGTTCCCAACTGATGTCATGACTGCAAGTTCCCACCTGATGTCCTTTGGGAGTTCAGACTGATCCAGACGGTACCGAATAGCTGCCATCTTGCATAAGGTCTTCAGGCTAGGACTCAAGTCCAAGATAAACAGGTCTCTCCGAAAGAGGAAGACACGATCTCCCACCATGCAACAGCTCATACCATACCTCTTAGACGGGCCTTTCCCCTTAGGCTCGACCTTCTTCCAGGATAAGGTCTTTGTATTGAACTTCCACAGATCTTTGAAGGTCTCGTGGCCACCAAACACGTACAGCTCTCCATCGTAGGCAAAGGCTGAATGCTTGCAGGCTTCTTCTGGAAGAAGCGGTGTAGAAGGGGTGATGCTTAGCCAGCAGTCGGTCTCTGTGTCAAACACTCTGATGTTGTTGCAGTCCCGGATCCTCTGGGCCGTAGCCCCGATCTGTGTTCCCAAGCCCACCCGGCCCCCAAATATAAACATCTTTGTCCCGATGACGGTGGCAGAGTGATCGGATGAAGCAGGTCCTCTGGTGTTTATTAAAGACCAGACCATTGTGGCGGTGTCCAACTTGTACAAGTCATTGTTGCATTCACCCGGCCATTTGTTGGCAAGGCGACCTCCATAGACGTACATGACCTTCCCCAAGACGCAGGCTGAGTGCTCGGTCCTCGCCCCTGGAACAGTCCCAGAAACCTCCGTTTTCAACCATCTGTGGGCGTCGACGTTGAACGCATAGAGCTGGTTAGTACGCCTGTCCCCCCAGATGTAGACGATGTCCTCTACCAGCACAGCCGAGTGGCCTGCGAGCATGTTGGGAACCTCAGGGGGGCGCTCTCCTCGTCTTCTTGTTGTCACCGGGGGCAACTTCACCCAGTGCAAAGCCACCGTGTTTAAGATGTACACACAGATCTGACAGGCTGATGTCCCGGTTGTATATCCACCAGACCTTCCGAAGGAGTACAGCTTGTGTCCTACGGTGACCACAGCCTGACGGGGGTCATCTGGTCCCCTCAGATCCCCAGATCTCCAGGGATCTGGAGGTACCGCCCAGCAGAACATCTTCGATCTTCTGTCAAACTGTAAAGTTATGGACTGCTATACTGTGATGTTCTGATGAACCGTAAGGTTATGGACCGCTACACTGTGATGTTCTGATGAACCGTAAGGTTATGGACCGCTACACTGTGATGTTCTGATGAACCGTAAGGTTATGGACCGCTATACTGTGATGTTCTGTCAAACTTACGCTGCACGTAATATTAATTTGGATGCAAACAGTCATGCAAAGTTTGGCCAATCACACAAAGCCGACAGTTGCGATGGCCAATCAAGTGAGCTACTGGTTCTCCATGTCGGGTCCAAGGACTGGACTGCCAGGGGGTCCACATGTAGGGGTCTGTAACATTCTGTCAGGGGGTCCAAATGGACCCTTAGGGGTCGGTAACATTCCGTTTATGTCAGAGTGTGTGTCTAACGTATTCCTTCGCATCAAGATCGCCTGCCACACAACCTTGTTGTTAATAAAAACATAATTGTGATAAATATTGTGCATAAGTGTCACCACGACACTGGTTGCCAAGGAAACGAAAATGATGTTACTTGCTGTTTAAACTAAGACTGATCTATCTGAGCACGTAAAGCAGTCACAGGAGCTCTTGTCCAGAGTGGAGATAGAGTGTGCTAGGGTTGGCCTCATGCTAAATGCAAAGAAAACCGAGGTCATGACCTATAACATCCCCCAAGAACATCCGCCCCTAACAACAGAAGGTACTGTGCTAAAGGAGGTCAGTGACTTTAAATACCTGGGCGCATGGGTCGGCTCCACAGAAAAGGACCTTAAGTGCAAGGAAAGCACTTGCCTAGAGAGCTCTTAATGGCATGACCAGTGTGTGGAAATCCAACCTCCCCCGACGCATCAAGATCAGTTTCTTCTCTGCAACTGTGGAGTCCGTTCTCCTCTACGGCTGTGAGTGCTGGAGCAAGCAAGCCTTACAGAAGTCCCTGGACGGGTGCTACACCAGAATGTTACGTGGGGTACTGAACATCAACAAGGACGAGCACATTACCAACAAGCGTCTGTACGGGGCACTACCAAGTGTATCAGAGAAGATAGCAGTCAGGAGGATGAGACTAGCCGGCCACTGGCAACGGCACCAAGAATTCCCGGTCAAAAAGCTCGTACTGTGGGAACCAACACACGGGCATCGATCAAGAGGACGTCCCACACCTACCTACGTGAAGTACTAAGGAAAGATGCTGGTGCAGAAACACCTACCTACGTGGATGTACTTAGGGAAGATGCTGGTGCAGAAAGCACAGAGGAGCTGGCCAGATGTATGGAGAACCCAGATGGCTGGAGACTCCGATGGAGGGCTCGTCCGAGGACGACGTAGAGAGAATCTGGAAGCTATCTGGAAAAATGATGGTCGCTGTCTGGCAGAAACCAGCTATCTTAATTTTTCAACCTTGTGTTATTGAACACCCTTCTGTGTGTCTGTGTGTGGGTTTTACAAATACTAGGCCTTACCCGGTGAAGTGCGCAGGCAAAATAATTACTGGTCTACCTTAAGTAAGTCCACCTTAAGGCCAGGAGCTGATTTCATTAGCGTGTTTACTCCGTGACATCATGTGCAATGGTGGCGAGCCAATCGATTAGCGTTATTGTTATTGTTATTGTTATTATTATTACGGCGTCGCAACCCCCCCCCCCCCCCCCACGCACGCACGCACGCACGCACGCACGCACGCACGCACGCACGCACGCACGCACGCACGCACGCACGCACGCACGCACGCACTCACTCACTCACTCACTCACTCACTCACTCACTCACTCACTCACTCACTCACTCACTCACTCACTCACTCACTCACTCACTCACACACACACACACACACACACACACACACACACACACACACACACACACACACACACACACACACACACACACACACACACACACACACACACACACACACACACACACACACACACACACACACACCCCGCATGCGTCATGGCCATACCCGGTGAAGTGCGAAAGTAGTTGCAAACGTGGGGTTATTGCCCGTCCTGTCGCGAGCGTCCTCCCCGCACGTCCCGTCGCGCCTGAGATTTAGTGATCAGCTGAGATTTAGTGATATCGAAAAACAGGCTTCGCAGTCCCATGCGCATGGTAATGGTCAATGGCTGTGTGCAAATTGAGATCAATAGCTCCAGGCAGTGAGGAGAACCGGGCAGAACTATTTTTGGGCTCAGAGGTTTGGTTTCAGAGGTTTGGTCTCAGAGGTTTGGGCTCAGAGGTTTGTGGAATTATAGGAGGATTGAACCAATGAAAAGTATTAAAAAGCTAAAACTCCATTGGATCTTCAAACTCTCGGTCAAACCACCTAACTCCAACATGTGGAGATTTTGTCCAAAATTGATTAGAATGACAAAGGCAGACGGAAAGAACTCCCCACATTAATGGTGATTAACCTCCTAACTCCACTTGAGCTGTATTTGGGTAAAGTGATGATAATATCAGACATCCCACCTCTCCCGGAAGTTCCGGGAGTCTCCTGGAAATTAGCGTCCGCTCCCGGACACCCGCGAGCGGCAATGCGTCGCATCGCGACGCATTGTGAGCTTGTAGATCGGCTATTTTCAAAATAATGGCTGAAATGTATATAGGGCTGAAGTGGTTTTGGAATAATAATTAAAATCTACTAACTAAAGTTGTCAAATAATACTAGTGGAGTAAAAGTATTTGCCTCTGAGATGTAGTAGAGTAGAAGTAAAAGTACTGAAAATTGGAAATACTCCAGTAAAGTAAAAATACCTCAAAATTGTACAGTACTTGAGTACATGTACTTAGTTACCACTGCTCACCGGTGGCTGTGAATGGGAGCAAAGGCACTGAGTCAAACGGTGAGATTTTAGGACCTGATTTGAGTCTTTGTGCCACTGTTATAATAATAATCATAATAGTATATAACTACTAATAAAAATGTTACAATAATAATACTACTACTATATAACTACTACTATATAACTACTAATAAAACACTGTTAATAATAATAATAATAATAATAATCACTAAGAGCACCTTTAAGTAATGATGCAATATTAGACGTAATGTTGTCTTTACGTCCAACTTTCTCAACAGGTACACACCTGTGGGATGATGCGTACTGCCATTACAAATATGCCTCTGTTTGCAAAAAATCTGCGCTCTCAGCTGTTACACTGGGACTACAGATCCCATAGATAACGTGGAGATTATGCATAGAGATTTGACTTTTGAGAAAAATAAATAAATAAAATAAATATTTTATAAAATATTATAAACATACAGTATGCTGCTCTTTAGCCCATTAAGACCTGAGGCCCATTCTAAAAATGTCTGACAAATGTCTGAAAAATGTTGTTATATCAGTGGTTCTCATACTTTTTCATGTCAAGGATCTATTGTTAATGAATGTGGTCAAAGTGGGGTCCTTGAGATGGTTCCAGTCGGTCCCAGTAAAATGTGTTAATATAGCATTTATAACAATCACTATTTTATATTCAAAAATAGCAGATTGACACGCTCACAATGTGTTGCATTGCAACATGTTGAAACATTTGAAAGAATCTTGAAAGTTGAACGCAAATCTAAAAAAAGAAACGGCGAAAAAACCCCACCACCATTTATTTGGTGCGCCCCAAGTCACATCTCTTCTGAGTACTAGACCTAAACAGTTATGTGCACCCCTGATTATGTATTAGTGTGATTAACTGTTGCACCCTCTCTCTCCATCCGTCCGTCCATCCAGGACTTCCTCGCAGTAAGAAGAGTCCAGAGCCTATGGGCGGCTCCACCAGCTCCAGCTCCTCCAGCAGCTCCTCAAGCAGCTCCACCAGCGTGGTGTCCAAACCCCCGCCGGCCCCCGTCGACCTGGCCGAGGGCCTGGACGACGAGGTGAAGAGCATCAGCCTGAGGCAGCGCAGCACCAACGCAGAGAGGCTGGCCAAGTCCAAGCTGAAGATAGAGGACCTGAACGCCCCCGGCGTGGTGAGGAAGGTGTCCGTGTGCGTCAGGAACTCCAAGCTGCTGTCCCTGAGCGCCGCCGGCGAGCCGCCGCTCCGCACCGTGGAGAAGGAGGAGGACGTGGCTTCTGACATCCACCCAGGTGTGTTCTACCTTTATTTTATCCTCCTTTAACCCATTAAGACCTGGAACTGTGTCATTTTTAGATTTGAGCTAAAAAGCATTATTTTACACTTTGGGGCTATTCAAAAATAGCAGATCTACAAGCTCATAGCGCGGCACCGAGTGCCGCGCTATGAGCTTGTAGATCTGCTATTTTTGAAAATTCATGAAAATGTGTGCAAATCTTTGAATATATATATTTTTAAAGCGAACATTTTTAACTCAAATCTTTGCTTCTGGGGGGTCCCTGGAACAAAATATTTTGACTGGGGTCTGCGGCCAAATACATATAATTTTGGGGGTCCTTGACATGAAAAAGATGGAGCACCACTGATATAGAAACATACGTTTTTCAGAAAACTGTTGAGATTTAGGAGACATGTAGAATCGGCTTCAGGTCTCAATGGGTTAATTTGACTAACCTCTGTGGCGGTGGTGTCTTGGTGGTGTCTTGGGGCGCGCGACTTGGGGCGCGTGACACACTGTTGCCGTGAGTGTTTGGTGCGCGCGCTCGCTCGCGACACACTGTTGCTGTGTTGCCGCCTGCGTGGTGTGTGTGTGCCTGTGTGTTCGCGCGACGGCCGTGTGTGTGTCTGCGTCGCATCTCCGTTGTGTGTGTGTGTGCGCGCGCACGCTCACTCGCGATGGCTCGCGCCTGTGTGTGTGTGTGTATGTGTGTGCGCGCGCGACGGCTCGCGCTAAACTGTGTGCATTATGTGTCAAACAATGGGAGATGAGGTTGCCAGGTTTCGCGCGAGAAACAAGCAGCAAGGTCTGTACTTTGGCCTGCGCCCTTCACCGGGGCTTGGGTGCTCATATCCCCCTACGGGTATGGTCTAGTTAGGATAAATCCTTTGTAGGGATGTGGGACGATAATCGCTTTTTTATCGCAGAGATTTTAAGTTATTGTTGTAAATTGTCCTCCTTCATAACACTAGGATGTATTAGCTGTTGTTGAGGTGCAAATTCAGTACTACTTCTAAAAATAGCAGATCTACAAGCTCGCAACGCGTTGTGAGCTTGTAGATTGGCTATTTTTGGCAAACGTTCCCCCCAGGCCAGAATAGGGATGCTGGGGGTTCAAGTGGTTTAACAAAAGTGACATGTTTTTAAGCATATAGAGCACTGAAGTCCTGACGTCACTGCCAGTAGAGGGCGCTTTCCACAGGTTCATGGCTTTACTTTTTGTGTTGATATCCTCATTGGGGAATCTTAGATCGCTTGATATAAGAACTGTGTTCCAAAAATAAACACACCACCCTGGTGTTTTTACTCATATGGATATGAAGCATCGACTGAAGGTGTAAATGTACACATTTACCCAAAGAGTGACACAATATAAACACTAGAAACCAGTCAAACAACCCAAAGACTACATTTCCCATGAACGTGGCTGCTGTGGGGACAGTGATATCAGAACCAGAAGTAGTAGTTCTTAAGACTTTTAAGGCAGAATTAATTCCATTTTCACCAGAAACAGGCTGTATCAAATATGAATGAATATCATAAACGATGCAGAGCCACGCCCCCTGACAGAAAGGCCAGGGTGGTGTGTTTATGTTTGGAACACAGTTCTTATATGACGTGATCTAACATTCCCAAACGGGGATTTCAACACAAAAAATGAAGCCACGAACCCGTGGAACAGCGCCCTCTGATGTTAGACTTCGGTGCTCTATTTTGATTATCGCAATATTTTTGCTGCAATAATCGTGACACGTAATTTTCATATCGTCCTGTTCCTAAGCTCTTACAATCTCATTCTCCAGCGGTACCAACTCAAATACATGTCACAGTCGTTACATGTATGCAGTCAGTGTAGACAAAAAACAATGATATATATACAGTACAAACATACATACATAAAAAGCCTAACACATACAATAACCATTGTGAGCCTTGAAAAAACATCACAGCCTTAGGATGGCATTAAATCCAGTAATAAAACACATTTTAAAAAACACTATGTTCAATACAGTGAGTGAGGCGCTTGGGTGGTGCAGTGGTAAAGTCCCTGCCCACCACCACCACCACGGAGGTTGCGGGTTCGAATCCACCGTGGCGTGTGTGTGTGTGTGTGTGTGTGTGGATCCGGCTTTGTCGGGCGTCTATGCGAACACAATTGTCTCGTGTTCAGGGGAGGGAAGCCGGGCGGGGAGGAGGAGCGTGATATTAGTCATTGCATTAAATACATTTAATGTGATATGTGTACCAAGCTGTGCACTGCACTATATCATTTAAAGGCGCATCCACACATGCCTACACCTGCTAAATGTAAGGTGCACTGGTGTGAGCCATGAGATGAAAACTGCACTGGGCAGATTTTTGGGTGCACTCTGGAGCCTGTTTTCTAGGGGTGGAAAATAAAATCGATTCATAGATTAATGGTGATTCTGACATGATGGACAACTACGATTCACAAATGTCAAAAATTGATTATAAAAATGGTTATCAGAATATTGAGAAGCCTTTGTTATAAGTGAGTACCGTATTATTTTACAAAAAAGGACTTGTTTATTTTCTTGTTGGTTTTCTGCAATTATTGATGTTGTTAAATATAACCTTCCAGCTGACAGTGACACATCTCTAACATTTATTTTTATTATCAATGAAAGATGATGGAAGTAAATTAATCGCAATGCATCGCAAATCGGTAAATATAATGGAATCGTATTCCTCTGAATGGGAATGGAATCGTCCGGTACCTTGCGTTTTCCGCCCTTACTGTTTCTACTTCGCCGTGCCGAAAATAGCTGATGTACAAGCTCACAAGGCGCCGCGAACGCGGCGCCTTGTGAGCTTGTACATCAGCTATTTTCAGAGCACGACGCCATAGTTTGGCGGAGCACAAATTAGGCGTTTACAGTTACACTGACGCATCGGCGATAACAATAGACGATGGAATGGTGGCATTAATTTCTTTGTTGTTCTTCTCGAGCAGGAAAGCCTGAGGCGGGGCAGACGGCGGGACCACCGAGAGCGGACGGCGGAGGAGGAGGGCTGTCTGAGTCTGAGGAGAAGGCAGCGTCACAGAGGGTCCGCCTCACCGGAGCAAACAGGAGGATGTTCAACCTCCTGAAGAAGGCCAAGGTCCAGCTCATCAAGATAGACCAGCAGAAACAACTCAAGTCCTGTGGGGTGAGGCCATGATGTTTGACATGCACACAACCATGAACATATTATCGTCCTTACTGACTGTCTCTTTGTTTTAACCCATTCAATATTCAAAAATAGCAGATCTACATTACATTACATTACAGTCATTTAGCAGACGCTTTTATCCAAAGCGACTTACAATAAGTGCATTCAACATAGGTAGGGAACAAAACTACTAATCACCAGAAGTCTTAAGTGCATTTCCTGCAAAAACAAGCAACCAAGAGTATACCTAGCGCTAAGGTAAAAGTGCTATATATCAGTTACCTACTTTCTTAAACAGATGAGACAAAATAGCAAAATCAAATGAGCACGAGCTAATACAAAAAGTGTATCGACTAAACAAGATCCAATAAAACAGTACAACAATAAAACAAGTGTTCGTACAACTAGTTAACAACAAGTAAGCCAGACAAAGAGGAAGGGTAGTGTTTCCTGAAGAGGCGGGTTTTCAGCCTGCGGCGAAAGATGGGCAGTGACTCTGCTGTCCTGACATCAGTGACTCTGCTGTCCTGACATCAGTGACTCTGCTGTCCTGACATCAGTGACTCTGCTGTCCTGACATCAGTGTCTCTGCAGTCCTGACATCAGTGACTCTGCTGTCCTGACATCAGTGTCTCTGCTGTCCTGACATCAGTGTCTCTGCTGTCCTGACATCAGTGACTCTGCTGTCCTGACATCAGTGTCTCTGCTGTCCTGACATCAGTGTCTCTGCTGTCCTGACATCAGTGACTCTGCTGTCCTGACATCAGTGACTCTGCTGTCCTGACATCAGTGACTCTGCTGTCCTGACATCAGTGTCTCTGCTGTCCTGACATCAGTGTCTCTGCTGTCCTGACATCAGTGTCTCTGCTGTCCTGACATCAGTGTCTCTGCTGTCCTGACATCAGTGTCTCTGCTGTCCTGACATCAGTGGGAAGTTCATTCCACCACTGTGGGGCCAGAACAGAAAAAAGTCGTGACCGTGTCGATCGACCAGATCTACAAGCTCAGAGTGGCACAGACTGCCATGAGCTTGTAGATCTGATCCATCTCCCAGATCGAAGTTAAAAATGCTTGCTTTAAAACATATCTAGTATATATATTTCACGATTTTTCTAATTACAACACCTACCATCAGCCCCCAGTACTTAACCGCACAACGTGCTGCACCTGAGCTGCTCATACGCTGAGATGGCGGTGCCCGGGATCGAACCCATGACCTTATGGTTCAAGGGCGAGTTCTCTATCCACTGAGCTACCCGGACACAGATAAGGTTATAAGGTTATAAAGCTTTATAGTAGTACAAACCCTATAGGCACAGTTATGTGAGTATGTACAGTTAGTCCTCCTAAGATGATCAGTGTGGCGTAAATTAATGTCCACCTCCTTGGTAGCTTCTTTGCTGCATTTCGTGTTTTAATTATTCGGACTCGGATTCTCTCTCCATCCCTCTGTCTGTCTGTCTGTCTGTCTGTCTGCCTGTCTGTCTGTCTGTCTGTCTGCCTGCCTGCCTGCCTGCCCTCTCGCTCTCTCTCTCTCTGTGTGTCATCAAGTGAAAGAAAGGGAGACTCTTTTCCGGATCCACAGTTTTGAAACATGCTCTCCCTCCTCCTTTCTGTTCCCCCTTTCCTCAAACATGTACACCTTTTTTTTTCTCTCCAATAATTGGGATCCGCTGTGACGTACAATTCACAGTGATTCAAGTGCATGTGAAGAGTGTGTGCCATAATGATTGTGTCATGTTACATCGCACAAAGTATCTCCATATTAATATTTTCATGTTTTTAGATTAGTTGAAACATGACTCGTACACCAATCTGCTTTCTATATTCTGTAGAGCAGGGAATCTAAAACCCCCCAAATCTAACCCAAAAAGAATGAAATGAATACATTGATTTAATATAATAAAATGAATACATTAAGAGAATACATTTAGAAACGCTGACATTTCAGTCACAAAGGAAGCTCGTTGTGACCAAAACATCAATATCTTTTCCCCCAAAAAACATGAATGGTCTGTTTTGTCATTTTGGACTACAATAACCTAAAATAGGAATGTCAGGATGAAAGTGGTTTAGTCTGTCTCTGTATATTTAACCGATGAAAAGTATTTGTAGTGTAAATCAGCTTTTCTTCCTCCTAGACCCACTTGCCACTTCTGTAGCTCTCTCTTTATGTCACTAAGACACACAAAATTAATGTTCAGAGGCAGTAACTGTCTTTAACCAAAAATGTTCACTTAAAACAAAACTGTTACTAGATTGACTTCATTTTAGACACAGCAGTCAATAACCTGTCTCCTAAAGACTGCTCAACTCCAGCTGTGTTGTAATGACCTACTTAACTGAAGGAGCGTTACTATTGGCTGTGATTTGATTGCCTGATTAGCCTGAGTAAAGGAGCATTTCCATTGGACCATATCCCAAAAAGTAACATTTTTGGACAAGGTCTGCTCCTGTCAGAGACATATGTGCATTATAACATCAGTGCTTTCATCATTGTTAATGTGCTTTGTGATATTTAATTTCTCAAGTCCATACCGATTCAATATCTCATCCAATTAACAACTAGACAGGCAAGACCATTGAGGCTTTTGAGGTGAGATAGAAACAAACAGAAAAAAAGTGACTCTAGTAGACCATTTAAAGAAGTCACATTAAAATGCCTCTAATGCATACATGGGCAACTGGCGGCCCGGGGGCCCCCAGCTTCACCTAATGCGGCCCCCAGGTTAATATCAGAATAGTGATATATTATTGATTTCAGCTGTTATGATTCCAAACATGCAAACATGACCCGCTTGAATTACTTCAGTCTATATTAGTAGTATTGTCTTTTTTATGTCCAATGTATTTGTATTTAAGTTCATAAAGTTAACATAAGTATAACTAAATGCATTTGAAATTAAATAAAAATGTTACTTTTCAGGATTCCAAAAATAAAACGTGTCTCGTATTGAGCTTGTAGATTGGCTGTTTTTGCTACTTTTGTGTGACATAGAATGGCGAAAAAAGTTCAAATACAGAGAGACAGTATATGCAATGTGTCCCTCTGGAGTGAGTGTGGAAATATAGTGTCTCTCTCCATCGTCAAAGCTGCCCAGCCCTGCTCTAATGCACACCAAACTGTGAGACCTTCAAATAATAAAAGTAACTCCTTTTTGTTTTGCTTCCTCCTGCAGCTTCTATCAGCAGCTCCTGCCACCATGTCCACCAGAGACGTGACCTCCAAGAGACGCAGCAAACGGAGCAAACGGAAGGAGCGGCTCGAACCGGACGTCCCGGTCAAGACTGAACCACCTCAAGGACAGGTAGGGGTACAGATCTATGGGCTGAACCACCTCAAGGACAGGTAGGGGTACAGATCTATGGGCTGAACCACCTCAAGGACAGGTAGGGGTACAGATCTATGGGCTGAACCACCTCAAGTAGAGGTAGGGGCTCAGATTTTTGGGTTCGGGTGTTACGGAAGGGAGAAAACAGCTAGCAATCAATAAATATCCTTTTCACATAGTTTTATTTAGACAGAGCAACGGACGTGTTTCAACATAACAGGTGTTCCTCAGCGTTGACTTCAACGCAGAGGAACACCTGTTAGGTTGAAATGCGTCCGTTGCTCTGTCCGTGGAGAGGAAATAAAATGTGAAAAGGACATTTTCGGTGTGCTGGCTGTTTTCTCAGTTATATTGTTGATCCCTGCACCTTGAGAATTTAGTTTAATCTATAGTGTTGCAGGTTTTCTCTTTTGCAGTGCTTTCTCTTAACCCATTGAGACCTGAAGCCGATTCTACATGTCTCCTAAATCCAAACAGTATTCTGAAAAATGGATGTTTCTATATCAGTGGTGCTCAATCTTTTTCATGTCAACGACCCCCAAAATGATAGGTATTTGGCCGCGGACCCCCATCAAAATATATTGTTCCAGGGACCCCCCAGAAGCAAATATTTGAGTTAAAAATGTTCGCTTTAAAAAAATATATATTCAAAGATTTGCACACATTTTCACGTTTTTTCAAAAATAGCAGATCTACAAGCTCGTAGCGCGGCACTCGGTGCCGCGCTATGAGCTTGTAGATCTGCTATTTTTGAATAGCCCAAAGTGTAAAATAATGCTTTTTAGCTCAAATCTAAAAATTACACAGTTCCAAGTCTTAATGGGTTAACTAGTTTGTGTAGAACACGGTTTCCACACAGTGAGTGGACACACACTGGTTTGCCGTGAGAATAGTCCAGCTGTGTCTAGTGAGTTTGTGACAAGCACACATTTGTATTATTACAATATACTGTGTACAACTATGAGACACGTTATGAGCTTAATTCACTAAATGTTCATTTCAACATTACAGAGGAAAACTCTATACCCTGAAAAATATATCATAACCACTTTAGTTTAAACCTGGCGTCCCTACTTTTAAACTTAGTTTAAAATATAATCAGTTGAACTTGCCGGGTGCATGGCTCAATAAGACTCACACTATGGAAAGAATAGACATCTCTCTGCTGCTTTATAATGAAGCCACTCACACTGAGGAAGAGGTTTGACGGAGAAACGTGTCCGTCTACCACCAGTCTGTAGCTCTGTGTAATAACATATCTGATATCAAAGTAATTATTGGGTCTTCCATGGAGTCCTGCATGGTGACTGAAAGCTTTACTTTTTCACATGGATTGACAGCTGCTGTTGCCAAAGTTATTTCCTCTAGCAGTTGCCGGGACAACCTGCCGTAACAATATCATGAGCCCCCCCCCCCCCCCCCCCCCAGTGGCACAAATGTATAATAACTGTAAATAATTAACTGTCACCTGAGTTTTAACCCTGGCATCTCAGGCCAAAAAGCGTCTTAACTACTGTACGGAGCGTTCTACGTCTAACCAGGGAAACCCCCCCCTGTCTGGTGATAAGAAGCGGCTCGCTAGCTCTCATGCATTGAAGGGAGGCATGAGCTCGGCTCTGGGCTCTCCCTAGGCTGGCAGAGGGAGTGTAGCGCCCAGGATTACTCAGATAATCGGCACTGGGTGAAACAATGGGTTGCAAAAATCATGGGATAAAAAGGTATAAAGTGAACATAATTTAATTGTCCATCTTGAAGGCATAGTGTACTTAGTTCTACACGTTGGGCTGTTAAAACGTTCACTGTGATCATCCATCTAGAGGGTAAACACCAACCCCCCCCCTCCGTGTGTTATACATGTCATCAACAAATACACAACACTATTTGTACATCGTAGAAAAGGGGGAAAACGGCGGCAGTGAATGACACCATGGGAATTTATATTTATGCCCCCTTGTGGTCTCCTGGCAGATGTTTTTTCAGGACAGTGTTTCAATGAATCACAGAGAACATTTTATGCCTGTAGGTTTGAATGAAACATTACATTACATTACATTACAGTCATTTAGCACAGTGGTTCTCAAACTTTTTCATGTCAAGGACCCCCAAATTGACACTTATTGGCCCGCGGACCCCCATTTGAAAAGATTTACCAGGGACCCCCATAAGAGAAGATTTTTTTACGGCTCTAGCAGTGATTCTCAATCATTTTCATTTCAAGGACCCCCAGTTTGACATGCATTAGAGGCTATGGACCCCCATTTAATGGCATTTATACCTATGGGACCCCAATTCATATTGTAAAATCAATGCTAATTTAACTCTGAGAGTGTACAAATGGAACCAAATGGACCCGTTAGGGTCCATTTGGTTCCATTTGTACACTCTCAGAGTTACAGACCCATAAGGGTCCATTTGGTTCCTGTCCATCATTTAGCTGGGGACCCCCTGGAACCCCCTCAAGGACCCCTGGGGGTCCCCCGACACCACTTTGAGAACCAATGATTTAGCAGACATTACATTACATTACATACCTTTAACAGACGCTTTTATCCAAAGAGACTTACAATAAGTGCATTCAACATAGGTAGTGAACTAAACTACTAATCACTAATCACCAGAAGTATTAAGTGCATTCTCTTCTAAAACAAGCAACTAAGAGTATACCTAGTGCTAAGGTAAAAGTGACATATATCTGCTTTCTTAAACAGTACAACACAAAAAGGAAAATCAAATGAGCAAGAGATAAAACAAATAAGTATATTGATTAAACAAGATCCAATAAAACAAGAGCTTGTACGAATAATTGACAAGTAGGCCAGGCTAAGAGTAAGGGTCAGGGTAGTGTTTACTAAAGAGGTGGGGTTTTTTTCAGCCTGCGGCGAAAGATGGGCAGTGACTCTGCTGAAACCAGTGATACACGTCCTTTTTAAATGGAAATAAAATGCTACAAGGCTGTCTGTTGATACCAAATTCAAGCAGCAAAAAATGTAATTTAAATCAGTGGTTCTCAAAGTGGGGTCCGGGGACCCCCAGGGGTACTTGAGGGGGTTCCAGGGGGTCCCCAGCTGAATGATAGATTAGGCACCAAATGGACCCTTATGGGTATGTAACTCTGAGAGTGTACAAATGGAACCAAATGGACCCTAACAGGTCCATTTGGTTCCATTTGTACACTCTCAGAGTTAAATTGACATAGATTTTACAATATAAATTGCGACCCAAGTGATAGAAATGCCATTAAATGGGGGTCCGTAGCCCTAATGCATGTCAAACTGGGGGTCCTTGAAATGAAAATGGTTGAGAATCACTGCTAGAGCCGTAAAAAAAATCTTCTCTTATGGGGGGTCCCTGGCATATCTTTTGAAATGGGGGTCCGCGGGCTAATAAGTGTCAATTTGGGGGTCCTTGACATGAAAAAGTTTGAGAACCACTGGTCTAAATCACGTCCCTGACAACATTCCCAGGGTGATGAATGAATCCACGTAGCCACCTTACACCTGACCTTTGTGCTTTTTTAGTTTTTTTTTTTTTTTTTACTTTGTCTTTATTTTTCACACAGACAAAACATACGTTCAAAAAAGACATTACAATAAGGAAAACAAAAAACGGAACGGAAGAAAAAGACATAACATCAAAAGAGAAAATCAATCCAAAAAAAGAAAACGAAAGGGACAATACAGGGGGGGGGGGGGTATACACTATTCATTTACTCTTATACATATGCCATTTCTCCCAACGTTTCTCAAAAATCTCTGCCTTAATCCTTAAATTATAAGTCATTTTTTCCATAAGACATATTTCCTCAATAACATCACACCAATGTTCCTCTCTAGGAGGGTCTGTTTTCAACCATTTCCTTGTGATGGCTTTTTTAGCTGCCAGTGTCAAGATTTTGAACAGGTAAACGTCCTCATGTCCTATTATGTCATCTGGTGTCAAACCGAGATACAAAATCCGGGGATCACAGACAATCTTGTAGCCCATTACTGCCTCCAAAACCCGGAGAACACTGTCCCAGAATGACTGTATTTTCTTACATGACCAGAAAATGTGTGAATGATTAGCGTTCGGATGCCCACACTCTCTCCAACAAAACTGCTGCTTACTCAGTTGTTTGCTTTTGATTTTAGGTGTAACGAAAAAGCGTATTGTATTTCTGCTTTTTTAGGTTTTTATCGTAGTCATGTGTGCTGTGTATCTGACTCAGTGACATGTTGTCTTTCCTCCTCTTTCCAGGTGCAGCACCTGTCCCCGGTGTGTCAGGAGTTCCGGCGGGCCGGCGGCCCGAGGATCAAGCACGTGTGCCGCGCCGCCGCCGTGGTCCTGGGGCAGCCGCGGGCCCTGGTGCCCGACGACATCCCCAGACTCAGCGCTCTGCCCCTGCACGAGAGAACCGGCATCTCACCCTCCTCTGTCCCTAAAGGTACGTCATTACACCAGGATGGTTGTTGTATTAGAATAATTATTAAGTTCTGTCTTTTATGTCGGGTTCTGTTGACCCTTTAAGACCGGGAAAGCATCCGTGTCATTTTTAGATTTCTCTTTGCTCCTTGTCAAAGAGATCCACTTTGGATCCACACGGTTCCCATGTGGATCCTGACATACACATCATTGCATTATTTAGACCGTTGGTTCCAGGGGGTCCCCAGCTAAATGGTAGTTAGGAACCAAATGGACCCTTATGGGTCAGTAACTCTGAGAGTGTACAAATGGAACCAAATGGACCCTAACGGGTCCATTTGGTTCCATTTGTACACTCTCAGAGTTAAATTAACATAGATTTTACAATATAGATTGGGGTCCAAGAGATAGAAATGCCATTAAATGGGGGTCCGTAGCCCTAATGCATGTCAAACTGGGGGTCTAATAAATTAAAATGCTTGAAAATCACTGCTATAGAGCCTTAAAAATCTTCTCTTATGGTGGTCCCTGGCATATCTTTTCAAATGGGGGTCCGCGGGCTAATAAGTGTCAATTTGGGGGTCCTTGACATGAAAAAGTTTGAGAACCACTGATTTAGACAACATTTCCCAGACCTGCAACAAAATGTGTCCCTTTTTCTGAAAGCCCCCAAGTATACCCAAATATAGTCACATTATTGTTTTTGATAATGATATTGTTAGATTTTTGTCAAAATTGCAGAGCTCTACTTTAGATGATCCTAGTGCAGTGGTTCTCAACCTGTGGTACGCGTACCACCGGTGGTACTTGAGCCCCCCCCTGGTGGTACGCGGAAGGATCTTCCCAAAAATGAAAAAAGTGGGGGGAAAATGAAAAAAAAAAAAAAATGTATATATATGAAAACATAATAAAACTATCGAAATGCTACTTTGAATGGAAATAACATTACCATAATATCACTCAAATTTAATTTAAAAAAGGTTTTGTTGAACACTTTGTCAGCGTGGGAACAGCGCATTTCCTGGCTGTTACTTTGAATGCGCCGGTACTGGTAGCCACGATCAAAACAAACACGGTGAAGGGCAGGGGTGAAAGTGGGCCGGCACGGTCCGGAACGGCGTTCCGGTAAAAGATTCGGTGGCGGAACGCCGTTCCGTTAAGAAAAAGTCAAACGGGACGACGGGACACTCTCACAGATCCGTGATTTCCCCCCACTGTTTGTCTGACTTTTTTTTTTCTCCCCCCGTTCCGCATAAACAGCTGCTTTCGCGTGAAGTTAAGTAGTTTCAACTAGGCTACCTGGGTACTTCTACTTCCAGTAGTATGATTTCAAAATAAAACGTGTGTTGAATTGTAACATTACAAGGATAGAGTTTTAAAAAACCTCTTATTCTGAAATGCACATCGTTTTGAAAGGAAACCAGATTTATTTTCTGGAGGCCACTTGACAGCTTTCTGCTCACGGAACACAGCTCCACTTGACTAACGTGCATCGTCAAAATGTCAATAACACGGACGTGGGTCATGGGACATTATGGAATATAAAGACTTTGTGGCAAAAGTTCATATTTACAACCATGATCTCTGAAACCAAGACAATGTGGGGCTATGGAACAAAAGTGTGTTTTCTTTCATCTTTTCAGAAGGTGAGTAATTCATCTTATCTTGCTGACAGTGGTGGAAAGTAACTAAGTACATGTACTCAAATACTGTACTTGAGTATAATTTTAAGGTAATTTTACTTGACTGGAGTATTTCCAATTTGCAATATTTTTATTTCTATTCCAATACATCTCAGAGGCAAATATTATACTTTTACTCCACCTCAATTATTTGAAAACTTTAGTTACTACTAGTAACTTTGTGGATTTTAATTATTATGACAAAACATACATAAACCGCTTCAGCCCCATTTAAACTTTGGCTTTTTGAAAATGTACTTGGTATTGTACAGTATGGTCAAGTTGGACATGAGTTAATAGCGTCACAATCATTTTTAACCACTTAGCTTTGGCTATTCAAAAATAGCAGGCACCGCGCTATGAGCTTGTAGATCTGCTATTTTTGGAAAAACCTTGAAAAAGTGTTGCATATCTTTGAATATATATTTTTTTTAAAGCGAAAATGAACTGATATCTTTGCTTCTGGGGGTCCCTGGCACAAAACATTTTCAAATGGGGGTCCACGGCCGAATGTTTATCAATTTAGGGGTCCTTGGCATGATAAAGGTTGAAAACCACTGCCCTAAATCCATCCTAAACCCGCCCAAAAAGCATCAATAACCGCTAATAACCGCCCAAAAAATCGCGCGCGCTGCGCATGCACGCGCGCTGCGCGCGCGTGCACGTTTGGCGGTAATGGTACTTGGAATGACAGATAAAATCTGAGGTGGTACTTGATGTAAAAAGGTTGAGAACCACTGTCCTAGTGCATACTAGCCATACTGGCCAGGAAGACAATTGCATAAATAATATTTTATTCTATTTTTATTTTGTATTTTTAGTGTCTTAATGTAGAGCACCAATTCTAACGCTTGAAACCTATCAGACCTGGTAGCATAATCGCTCGAATGCAGATAATTTTTTTTCGCTGCATGTTATTGAATGGAGTCGTTCTCACTGGCCGCACGCGGGCGCTCCTCCTGTGTCACGTGATAGATTTGTTTTCCGCTTCCATTGAAGTGCATTGACAATACGTCTCGCTGTGGCCAGGTTTGGGCGAGAACAGTCACGCACAATAAAGCGAGTGAGCAACGTTTTTTCTTGGCGGGTTCCCAGCGTAATGGTGCATATGGTCATGTGTGGAGATCTGTGCATTAGTTTGTCATCTGCATGCTTCAGTTATGACGGCTGACCTGTCTGTGGCGTGCACAGACATTTTGAGGGGCAGGTGCTCAAGTAAATTATACTTTTTTTTGTTCACTAAGGTTCTCCTCAGAAAAGGGATGCTAGGTTTCGAGTGGTTATGGTAAAAAGAAAAATCATGTCACATAAAGATTCGGCAGACCCCCTGTAGTAACTCTGAGGACCCCCTAGGGGTCCCGGACCCCCTGTTGAAGACCCCTGCTGTAAACCTTTTTTTCAAAGGGGCGCGTCCGGTCAAGAGAGCAAAGGGCAGGTGCTGTAGTACCACCTAGAGTCTATCTGTGCACGTCCCTGCTGACCTGTCTGTGGTGTGTTGTCATGGTTGCAGACGCGGGCTCTGCGGACGAGTCGGACAGCCCCGTGCTGTCCGACCAGAAGGTCACCAAGGTGAAGAAGACGTCCAGCCTGATAAAGAGGAAGGGTCTGGGCCCGTTCGGCTACCGCTCGCGGCGCTGTGGCGTGTGCAAAGGCTGCAACCACGAGGACGACTGCGGGAAGTGCATGAACTGCCTGGACAAGCCCAAGTTCGGCGGACCCAACACCAAGCGGCAGTGCTGCGTGTACGTTCCCCTTTCCTTCTGTCTGTCCCCTGGACGCTTTACACCATGAGACATGAGGCTGCAAATATCTTCTTAGTGATCATTCTATTCATGACAAATACACCATACATAGACACAATACACAATACATTAACAATACTAAACGTCTACACAACACCTCTCTTACAGAGACACAATACTAAACGTCTACACAACACCTCTCTTACAGAGACACAATACTAAACGTCTACACAACACCTCTCTTACAGAGACACAATACTAAACGTCTACACAACACCTCTCTTACAGAGAATACAAATAGAATAAGTTGGAGAGAAGCATCACATTATGTGCAGAGCTGAGGTCGGCCTATTTGTTCAAAAGTCTATGACTTTTTCCATTAATCGGATAATCGAGTAGCTTATGTTTTTTTGGCTGTCCGGGGTCCACACACACACACACACACACACACACACACACACACACACACACACACACACACACACACACACACACACACACACACACACACACACACACACACACACACGCGCACACGCAATCACACTCGCACACACTCTCACACGCGCGCACACACACATCAGCAAACTATTTATAATCGATTAAATCAATTAGTATGATTAACCACTTGAAGCTCTATTTTATACACGTTTATACCGTGTTTCGCAAAAATAGCAGATGTAGACGTTTGTAGCTTCTAGATCCACTATTTGACCTTTTTTATTAAAATAGATCATTTTGTGCAGTAAATCGATTAAACAGTTGCAGCCCTAATGAGACACAACATTTGTTATTTTTACAGTCCATCCTCGTCAGTGTTTGATTACATTTTTAAGAGTGAAACCTTTGTGTTGTCTTTTAAAGGTATAATACTAATAATAATACTAATAATAATAATGATAATGTGTGTGTTTTAAAGGTATAAGAGGTGTGATCAGATCGAGGAGAGGAAAGCACGGCGTCTGAGTGGCAGAACTGTTCCCAAAGGTGAGACTTCATTCTACTGGACCTCTTTATCATTTAAACAAGAATCCCCTTAACTGTAAGAGTCCATGTGTACACTCTCAGAGTTACAGACCTGTAAGGGTCCATTTAGAAACCCTGAGGGTCCGTGGACCCCACTGTCTTAGAAGCCTATTTTATGTGTGGAGTCGCAGTGCCCCCTCCTGGCTGTTATTGTGCATTGACTTTATTGACCCTGTTATAATGTGTGAGGAGCGTTATGCACCTGAACACTAGATGGAACAATCAACACCACATTGACCTTGAACTTTGAACTGTTCAGTCCTTCCCCACAGATGACCCGGGTTCAAATCCCACCAGACTGCATGTCACCCCCCCTCCCTCCCCTCTCTCTCTCTCCTGCCTTTCCTGTCTCTTTGATCACGGCTATTTTAGAAATGTTTTTGAATCTTTTTAATCCATTTAGACCTGAGACTGATTCTAAAAATGCATTCTAAATCCTGACCATAATTTTGTGAAAAACGTATACAAAATATGTTTCTATATATATACTGTATAGCAGTGGTTCTCAAACTGTCTTGACTCAGGTCACCCCTGAAATTACACTGTTACATTTGTTTAATCTTATGGTCATTTTACACTTCGTAAATATGCAAATCTTTCCCCCTACGATACAGTATGTCACAGAGGAATATCCCTTTCCATTAGAACAGACTGAACATAACTTTATACCTGACGTTTAACCACTTAAACCCCAGCATCCCTAGTCTGGGGGGGGGACGTTCACCAAAAATAGGCGATCTACAAGCTCACAACGCGTCACAGCGTGACGCGTTGTGAGCTTGTAGATCTGCTATTATTTGTGGAGAGAGTTGGGGTAGATGGATAAATAACCTCGTCAAGTACAGTGTAACTCGAAGTCTGTTTTACTAAGTGGTTAAACTGAAGCGAATTCCAAATATTATCAAAGTATTCCGCGGCACCCCTGGACTGGCGCGTCATGGCACCCACTTTGAGAAACCCTGCTGTATAGCAACTAGCTAATGTGACACAGAGGTGTTCCCTGCATGAAAGGTATAACAACGTGTATCAGTGTTCCAGGTTTTTTCCAACTGGCACTTTATGACAAAATATGTGTGAAAACACAGTGAGCTGTAGCAGGGGGTCCCCAAACCTTTCAGACTGCGACCCCCCCCCCCCCCCCCCCCCCTAAAATAATCATATTTGAACTGGGGACCCCCCCCCCACCCTGACGAGCACTCCACAGAAAAGTATTGTGAAAATAGCCGATCTATAAGCTCACAATGCCTCGCACTGCGAGGCATTGTGAGCTTATAGATCGGCTATTTTCACAATGTTTGCCTCTTTCTTTCGTCATGTTTGGCCAATGAGGTATTAAAAAGGTCTTTAAATGGTAACTTTATAAATGTGCAGAACATGTTTGGCTCAAGTCAGCCCTGTAAAAGCCTTTTTCATCCACGGCACCCCTGAATTACATTGTTACTATATAAGTACATAGCACCTTATGCCCATTAACGCTACGTAAATATGTAAATATTTCCGACAGATTGAAGATAATTGTTATACTTGGCGTTTAACCACTTAAACCCCAGCATCCCTATTCTGGAGGGAACGTTCACCGAAAATAGCTGATCTGCAAGCTCACATCGCGTCACAAAGTGGCGCGTTGTGAGCTTTTAGATCTGCTATATTTGGTGAAGAGACTTGGTGTACCGTAGACTGAAAAAGAACGTACAAGTGATATTTATAAATTCCAAATATTATCAAAGTATTCTGAGGCACACCCCTGAACTTGCGTCAAGGCACCCTAGGGCGCCACGGCACCCGCTTTGAGAAACCCTGCTTTATACACTTATACTGTATGTTGGTTTGTTTACACTGTTGAGTGAGAAAATTATGTTGCACATTAATAACTCTTTGACTGCCAGATTATTTTCATAATGTACTCACCCAGTGCCAAGCGATTTTCGTGTTTATGGTGGTTTTCAAGTGGTCATAAAAAGTTTAGATCCATATTGATCGATCGATTCACTGTGTGTACAGCCAGAGATCGTCTCTGACTGCTGCTTTGTGGAAAAACATTCCACACGGAGCTTGTGTCCCCTTCGCTACAGGCCGTTGGAAACACGTGTTTCGACGAAAAAAAAACAGCGGAGTTGTAGGCAAAAGAAAAAAACTACTAACATGGAGTCGACGGGAGCGGAAATGACGTTATATCCATTATTTCTGTATCCGTTTGTGCTACAGTTTTACTGCTCCCTTCGGATTCAAGATCAGACGTCTATAAAACAACATTAAGTACAAACGTGCGTCTAACGCGTGGGTGGATTAAGTAGCATTTGACTCAAACGTCGATGGTGTTCAAAGAGTTAAAGCTAATCATCTGGGGACCCCCACTGGCGGTCCCGACCCCCAGTTTGGGAACCATTGAGCTATAGGACTACATGGGATCTGCAGATCTGTTATTTGTCAGGGTCAGGGTTAAAGCTCTACTGCCTTTATTAAAGGTCTTAACCGTGACCCTGTGCGTCTCCTCCTCGTCCCTCAGGTCACGGTAAGCGCCGGCGCTTGTCCCTCAGCCTGGGACACTCCAGCAACGATGAAGGGGACGACGGGGCCGTCAACAAGTCCCTGTCCGGGCCTCCGGACGGCGGAGACAGTCAGAGCCCGTCTGTGAGGAAGCAGCCCAAACGCATCGTTAAGCCTCGCATCTACTTTGACCTGCTGGACTACGACTCTGACCCCGACCTCAAGGCCACGCCCAGCTCCACCTCCCCCGCCTCCAGGAGACGAGGACCAGGCCCTCGCTTCAGCCAAGGTATAGAGCACCCAAGTCTGACCTCATTTACACATCCTACGTGTTTAACCCATTAAGACCTGAGGGCAATTCTTAGCTAATGTCTTCCAAATCCCAACAGTTTTCTGAAAAAAACGTATGTTTCTATATCAGTGGTTCTCAAACGTTTTCATGTCAAGGACCCCCAAAATTATATGTATTTGGCCGCCGACCCCCCATCTCAAAATATGTTGTTCCAGGGACCCCCCAGAAGCAAAGATTTGAGTTAAAAATGTTCGCTTTAAAAGAATATAAATATATGAATTTGCACACATTTTCTTGATTTTTCAAAAATAGCAGATCTACAAGCTTGTAGCGCGGCACTCGGTGCCGCGCTACGAGCTTGTATATCTGCTATTTTTGAATAGCCAAGGTGTAAAATAATGCTTTGTTTTAGCTCAAATCAAAATATGACACAGATGCATTCCAGGTCTTAAAGGGTTTAATATCGTGTCAAATAAGAACTGTGTTCTAAAAATAAACAAATTATCTTGGTGGTTTGACTCTTATGGATATGAAGCATCAACTGACGGTGAGAAAACCATAATCTTACTTCCGCCGAATTAGTTACATTTTCACCAGAAACAGACTGTATCAAATATAAGTGACTGACTATCATAAACGATACAGAACCTCCTCCCTGACAATGTCGCCGAGACAGTTTGTTTATTTTTGGACCACAATTCTTATATGAGACGATTCTAAGATGACCCATTGTTATTCTCCATAGAGACATGACTTTACGACCCAGGGGATGAACGAGTGACGTCAGGACTTCTGTACTCTATTATGTTACCATTTATTATTATTACAATGTGTTATGTTACCATACCATCATCATTACGATGTAGGCATCTAGCAGACGCTCTTATTTTCAAAAGTTTATTTATGCATGTTGAACTTGTGAACTTGTGTGTGTTGCATTGTCCAGAAACCCATTTGTTATTGTTTGTATGAGAATGTTCAGCTAAAATGTCATGACAGTGACGACCATACTAATGTTAACGTCTCCCTGATCCTCCTGCTCAGACTTTGTTTCGTTGGATGGATTCTTGGGAGACATTTCAGACGAGGAAGTCCGACATCGCCGGTCCACGTCCCACCGCGTACCGCACGGGAGACGGAAAATAGAAAAGGTGCGAAAACACTTCATACAAGAACACTTTAAACACTTTAGAACACTTTAAAACAAGGACACAATACATAAACCACAGCACACTGTAGATGGTTTGCATAATTATCTTGTGATTTTAACTGAATACATTTTAAATGAGTGATACGTGTCACAGTCTCTGATAAGAGTTGACAGACTGTCCTGTATATATAAGCTGCTCTCACTGTAAAGTTCTCCGTCTCCACCACTGATTTAACTCATTCCATTCACTTGCATGGAGCATGCATTTTTAAATGTCAAGCACCTTTCTTTCTTTCTTTCCTTTATTTATTCAGGGGAGCCCACTGAGAGCAAGCTCTCTTTTTCAGGGACGCCCTGATAACAGCATATAACACATATGAAATACATACATAATGAAAAACAACAACAAACATTTGAATCATATTACAATCATCGCAGATGCAAACAAACAGTGTTTACATGAAACAGGTGCAGTCACTATGAAATGTGTCCTCGAGAAGTACCCTAAATGTCTCTATTGAAACCAATCGCTCCAGTTTCAGAGAGTCCTGAAGTTTGTTCCATTTGTGTGGAGCATAATACATGAAAGCAGTTTTTCCTTGTTCGCTTTTCTTACGTGGACTCGTATATCTAATGTGTTTTTGTGAACGTGTTGAGTGTCCAGAAACCTTTGGTACTAGGAGCGAAGACAGGTATAGAGGAAGCTTGCCACACAAGGCCTTATAAATAAAAAGAATACAATGTTGCTCTCTTCGTACTGCGAGAGATGACCAACCCACTTTATCATATAAAATACAGTGATGGGTGTGATAGTCATCACCAGTGATAAATCGTAGGGCACTGTGGTAGACTGCTTCAAGAGGCTTAAGTGTAGAGCTTGACGCATGCATGTACAGCACATCACCATAGCCAAACACAGACATTATGACAGATTGAACAGCAGTTTTTCTGCTGGAAAGAGAAAAGCAGGATCTGTTTCTGTAGAGGAAACCAATCTGCCCTCTTAGTTTTTTGGTTAGGTTCTCCACATGAATCTTCCATAACTCTTAAGTGTTACAGACCTATACACAGGGGTGCACATAACAGGTGTGCATGCGCACCCAAAATAAATAATGCGCGGCACATCAGACGACGCGAGGCGCTTTTGTGTACCAACAGCTGGGACAGGAATTTCCTAGCTTTTATTTTTTTAGCAAAACTAAAAGATAAAAGCCAGGAATTTACTTCCTGAAGCCACACTCACACAATCACGCTAAAGCACGCGTCGGCCCCATGTACAGCCATTGCAGGGGGAGAGGACGCATGCTGCACGTGATTGTGTGAGTGTCTCGCATCGCCTCGCATCGCCTCGCTGCGTGCACGCAGCCAGCAGCGGCTGTTAGAGGCATTCGTCACCGATGATGAACGCACCGTGATGGTGCAAAATATGCCGTGAACGTCCCAATCTGGCGGATAAAAGCAGCGCAGCACAGGGCACCAACCTTGGGGGCTTCACCATGTGTGCAGATTTGCACACATTTTGAAGATTTTTCAAAAATAGATCTAGTGCCACGCTATCTGCTTGTAGATCTGCTATTTTTGAAAAGCCAAAGAAATCTAAAAATGACACAGATACCTTTTCCCGGATTGAATGGGTGAGAGAATGTATAAGAATGACAGTTCAGATGATAGATTTCACTGTCCCCATCTACAGTGTAGAATAGAAGACAGAAGTCTGCACACAAACTCATTTCAAATGGCCGTCAATGGCCTCATAATACATTTGACTTTGGGGCTCACTGACATGAACATGTTGGATAACTATTGTTGTCAAGGTTCATAAAACGGTATGTTAAATATGTCACGCTCATAGCACTGAAATATAGTGTTGTTGCCTTAGTAGTTGGATTAGAAACTATTTTTATCTGATACCACCTTAAGCTTCTGCAAGTAACACCACTATTTGTAGTGAGATTATGTTGACCTTTTTTTAAGTGTAAAAACATGCCATCTCTTTTACATTACATCACATACAGTACATTTCCTCTAAGACTGGAAGAAGAATGTGTGATAAATGTGTGGTTTAGCTGCTCCCATTTTAGAATGAAATAATTAATTGCAAACAAACCATTCTTTTCTCTCGAGGCCTGGCCTACAAAATCCAAATGTCTCAAATGTCTCTAATCCAACCGTGTTCCATATTATGTCTGACATCATGTGTTGCTATGGTCTCATGGATTACAGTTCTCTGTCTCCACTGATTCACTCATTTACATTCCATTAGACATTGTCTAACCATTCACTCACCTCACCATCTGAATCATGATTCTACGTTCATAATACCATTTTTAAACACAACATTATTTTACAGAATTATTCTCTTACACCAGTAGTACCATTTTTTTAATAATCGATTCTCTTACAAAGATAGGATCTTTGTAATCATTTTTTTCTGTAAATGATTTAAATCGTCACCATTTTGGCAATTGCCGTTGGATTCATGTATCATGTATCTCTCTCTCTCTTTCTCTCTCACCCTTCTCTCGCTCTTTCTCTCTCATCCTTCTCTCTCTCTCGCTCTCTCTCTCTCTCTCTCTCTCTCTCTCTCTCTCTCTCTCTCTCTTAGGGTCCGTTGGAGGAGACCCCTCCCAGTGTGCTGGCTGCTCTGGCTCATGGTTTTGAGCAGAGGGACAGAGAACAGAGTGAACCCACTCACAAGATCAGAGTGGACTTCAAGGTATGTCACCTGTTCCTCTGTGGTGTTATGTCCAGGTGGGGGCGTGGCTGTGCTGTATATGTATATGTGTGTGTGGCTGTGTTTTGGTGGTGGCCAGGAGGCTGCTGTACGAGACTCCCTACTTCACCTTTAACTTCACAAAAACTCTGCCTAAACCTAACCTTAACCCTAACCTCACAGACAAGAGCTGCTACCTCCAGTGTGAGGTTGCTTCTCTACACTTCTATGCACTTATACCACCTGTTTTTAGACCCTAACAACACCACCACCACAGTTAGCCAGGTGGATCACTGTGGTGGTGGTGTTGTTAGCCTGTTCAGTGGAGTTGGTCACTATCCTCAGTGAGTCTACAGAAGAGTCAGTGTTCCATGTTCATGTCACTCTGCAGGAGGTTAGGCACCAGCAGCCACACAGCTCACACATGTAGCTAAACCCTCACCAACAACAGGTGACTGGAAGAACCAACACTCTGTCCTGTAGATTCCACTTGGGAAGAGAGTGAAGATGCAGCCGTCCTTGTACTGCTGTTAGGTTTCCTCCAATCACCTTGATGCTCTGCTCTGGCTTCACTAGCATGGACAGCAGCAGCAGTAACAACATTGATTGATTGAAATTATTTATTAGGCAAAAGAATGTAAAACAACACAGTTACATTTATAATACTTTTGTCTAAAAGGTCTGACCAAAAAAGTCCTTGCGGACTTGTTTCCGTTGGGGTCCTTGACCACATGGTGGTTCTGTGTCCGACTCCCTGCTGAGATAGAGTTGAGTTTGGCCGTTCAATCAGGATAAGTGTGTGACTGTAGACAACAGAATGAAAATGTTACATCACTACGTAAAATACATATCTGGCACCACCACATATACATGGAGGACCATGGAGAGCATGTGAGCGGAGCGGGTGGAAATGCCGCACATCGCTACAGGGGGCTGGTTTCACGCTCGCTATTCGCTCACATTGACCCCCCCCGCTCCCCGTCGCTCCGTCGCTCACGTTGATTTGCACACCTCTCGCTCTAGTGTTGAAGAGTTGTCTTCATCTTTGTTGGTCATGGTTGTCAGTTGAGGAACTATGTCCAATTGTGTCCACTAGAGGTCAGTGTTGGTTTATTTTCCAGTAAATTTGTACACCTGCAGGTCCTCGTTTGTTGAGTCTTCTACTGAAGCTCCACACAGCTCACCTTCATCCTGACCTCAGGGAGACCATCTGAACCTCTCAGACATAGCGTACCTATTCTGGGGAGAAAGTAGCTGATCTACAAGCTCACAACGTGTCACAACATGATGTGTTGTAAGCTGGAAGATCAGATATTTTCGGCAAATGTATTTGGTGTAGAGGGAAAACGAGCGGCGTGACGTTGCCAGTCTGACTGTGTGTGAACCTGGTGATGTGACAGTATGGTGGCAGACATCACAACAATGCTTAGTGTCTATCGGCTGTTCACTACTTCTCACAACGCACTGTGGGGCATGATGAGTCCGCTGTATGGAGCAGGCGTGAATGAACTGTGTGTGTGTGTGTGTGTGTGTGTGTGTGTGTGTGTGTGTGTGTGTGTGTGTGTGTGTGTGTGGTGATATGCACATCACAACACAATATAGAGTTACAAAACATGACATTTACACATTTAATGACACCAGCAGTACCCACAATGCAACACAAGCGTATTAAATAAACAAAGATTTAAATCATCACTTGTAATGCTAAACACAGTTGTATAGAGGACAGTTGGCCACTCATCTACATTACATTGTTAGGCAAGAAGCAATGACCTCCACCTATGTTTACATTACAAAGGAGAGTCTGCTACTCATACTGTACCTGTGGATTTGAGAGGGAGTACTTTAGTGTAATGGAAACAGTAGATATTTTGGTGTGGTACTAAAGGTGGTTCAAAGTTCTCTACCATGTGAGTATCAACATTAGACTGCATGGGGTTTACTACCCAAGTCTGCAGGGGCACAAGGCGGCGTTTCTGTTACATCTACGTGTGGAAGTGTCTTCTACCCCCTGAGCGCTCAGCATGGCCATCTGAGCAGCCATCCGCTGTGTGAAGCTAAAACAGAGTTGAGGAATGATGATAAAGGTTCACACAATGATTTTCATGAACATGTTTAAAATGCCTGAGCAACCCTCTTCAAAGTGTGTGTGTGTGTGCGCGCTGCAGGAGGACTGTACACTGGAGAACGTGTGGATGATGGGTGGTCTCAGCATCCTGACCTCAGTATCCGTGCCCCCCATGCCCCCCTGTGTCTGCCTGCTCTGTGCCAGTAAAGGTCAACACGAGGTAAGTGTCTTTTTGCATTCATTAAATGAACTAAACACACTGTTAACACATCGGGTGCCAGCGTTTTATTAAAACAGATTACTTTGAGTGCCATAAATCTCACCGTTGGTAACGCTGTGCTGTTTATAGCCGTGGACTCCACGGCGAGCACCCACATGTAAACAATGGATGCGTGCACGACAATCGATGTTGTTTTTTTTTCCTGGCTAACGCCTGGAACAATAACATCTCTCACGCGAGTCGCCATTACGGAGTAATGGCCCATCGAAAATGACTCGTTTTCCCCAATGTAAAAAGTTTCTGAGCTGCAGAGGTTTTCAACAAGGAGAATAAGAGTCTTGCTCAGGGACAAATTTCATTTCATCGACACATACAGTATGCTGACCTGGCCTGGAATTGAACCTGGGGCAACCAGGACCTCTGGCTCCCTAGGCGGGTTCACTAACCATTCAGCTATGGCCGCCCCCTAGATAGAGATAGAATAGAACGGGAGCGGACGGGGAGCCATGTTTTTTGGCACAGTGATCCGTCTGTCCAGAGCTGTGCTAGCAGCTCTTAAAATGACACAGTTGGGTTACGGTAGCTCCACCAAACTGACTACAGATCACTACAGACTGGCAGTCGGTTGGAAGGTGTGGGGAAAAAAAGTTTCTGAATGCACCTGAGAGCCCACACCGACAGACTGCTACTACGGTGCTAAGAATAGCCTAAATGACTTTTCTTTGTCCTTTTCAACAACAAGCCCTCTGCTATCCCACGGTCGGCTTCCGAGGCTTCCTACAACTTGTAACCACCGCCCATCCAACAGCAGATTTTCGGCAACAGACGCTTTCCAACACTTAAAGCGTCTGTTGCTGTGGAGAGCTTTATGAGCATTAGTGAGGACCGATCGTATGAAGATGAGGTTGAAAATAGGTGACGTGTTCCCCTCCTCCTCCTCCCTGTTGTTCTAATGTACTGATTCAGTTCTACAGAACTGGGTGAATGAGACACACGTTCTACAGAACTGTGTCAGGTTATGAGTTTATAAGCAGGTTGGGAAATGACTTATGTATTATAAATATGTTGTCATTTCACAACAGGAAAGGAAAAGAGGGGATGAGTAGTGGACAGAACAGGGGATTACAGAAACCATGTCTGGTGTGACCTATGTTAATTGGTACCAAGGAGTTGCACATGCTTTAGATTTTGACATACAATTATCTTGTGTGAAAGTAGACATGTGTGCCTGTGGGTGGTGCTAGAGGGAAGGCCATGGGAACGTCAACAAACAGCTCCGTGGAGCATGTCTGGATAACATTGTAAGCTTGTAGCCCTTTTCCAGGTTATTAGTTATTTTAAGATGAAAGAGTATTTGAAGTGGTCAAAATAGCTATAGAAAACATGTCCAATCTTCCAGAAACCCCTGATGAACTGAACTGGCTACCTAAACATCATTTTACATATTGTGGTCATATTGTTTAAGACAGACAGGGGTCCTTGGCCTTTTTCAGGCCAAGGACCCCTTAGCTGAGAGAGAGATGAAGCAGGGACCTCCCCACTATGTATTGAATACAATTGTATTGCAGATAATTTGTTTTCATAGATTTCATAGACTTATTTACGCATTATCTTTTCTATGAATATGTTGGATTCGTGTTAACGTGTATATTCAGACTTTTAACCTTTTTAAACCCTCAATATTTAGTCAACTTGACCGTTGGCCTTTTCTTTTTCCCACTACACCAACTCTCTGAAAATAGCTGAAAATAGCTGATCTACAAGCTCACAACAAGCTCACAACGCCTCGCAGCGCGAGGCGTTGTGAGCTTGTGGATCCGCTATTTTTGGCTAATGTTCCCCATCACACAAAGATTTGGCGGACCCCCTGTAGTTACTCTGAGGACCCCCTGTTGAAGACCCTGGTTTAAGAAAACAGTGATAGTGTGTGGGAGCTCCTCACGCCCAACATGTTTCAGTTGTGAGATTCCATTTAGCTTTAATTAATGACTTATTTAGTCAGCCATGTTTCCCATTCAACCCGGAAAACCCCCCTACGTCCGCTGCCAGTACTGCTCCCGGTTTGGCTACAATGGGAAACATGGCCACAGGCTGACTAAATAAGAGATTTAAACGGTTATTTTGTGCCCCAACCTAAAATATTTTCCACCAAACCTTAAACATCTGTACGTGTTGGAATCTACCATTCGTTTTTGGACACAGTGGGCCTCATTTATCAACGCGGTGCAGCCCGAATAATGAGCGTACGGCGTAATCGCCGCACCTTTCGGCATTTATCAATATATCCTGACGTGGGCTTCATCCTACCGTAGGCTGAAATCTCACGTCTGGTCGAGACCAGTTGTTGACGTTGGCTGCACCCGTTTATTCCATTCTAGACCTGCGGAGCAGCATTGTCTGACTGTCTGACAAGCATCTGGACACAAAATCCACTCCTAAATGTGTATATCTACACTAATAAATAATCGCTGTGAAAATATATAATTTTATAAAGTAATTTAAACAAACTGCTTTAACAGTCATTCAGATAAGATTGTAGATCTGTCTGTATTGAAAATAGCAGATCTACAAGCTCACAAGCCAGCATTGCATCGCGACGTGAGCTTGTAGATCTGCTATTTTCAAAAATATACGAGCGCTTTTGCGCCGGGAGTCCCGCGGTCGGGACGGCACCTTTTCATGGACAGTGAGGTCTACAAACTTACAGTAGCTTGTCCTATGTTATGGAGTTATGTCATAGAGAGTTATGTAGGCTACACAACCTGGCTGGGTTAAGGATATAAACCCGACGCTCCAATATTAACGTGGCGGCACGGAATCACTGCATTCCGCCCGAGTCTCATGTACCGCTGGCTACGCTACGGACATGAAAAACAAAGTTGTGTGTGTGTGTGTGTGTGAGTGTGTGAGTGTGTGAGTGTGTGAGAGAGCGAGAGAGAGAGAGGCGTGTGTGGCGAGGCCAGCGGGGGGGGGGGCGACTGTTTCTTATTGGCTTTTCATGTCTTTGGTCGTATTCTGGTTCGTCTTCATGTCGTAAAATCGGGGCGTTTTGAGAATATTTAAGGGCGTGTTATTTAAATGACGCTCGTTTCAGCCGTGACATTTATCAACGCTGGGACCAAGTGTACGCTCGGATCAGCTGTGTAGGATGCGTTGATAAATGTGACTTCGACGTTGGTGTACGGCCGAATATATGGAAAAATATACGGCGGTTTATACGCTGCGTTGATAAATGAGGGCCAATGTATACAAAAGGGTAAACAGCGGAGCCTTGGCGGACGTTCCACCGATTCTGGGTGACATCCACATAGAACCTCATCTCGGAGCTGTATAGTGGAGTGAGAGGTTCTTAATGGAGCTATTCTGTTCCATGCTGTATTACCAGGTGTTAAACTCTGTTCTGTTCCTCAGATGCTGTATTGTCAGGTCTGCTGTGAACCGTTCCACCGTTTCTGCCTGGAGCCGTCGGAGCGCCCCTCGGAGGAGAACAAGGAGAACTGGTGCTGCCGCCGCTGCAAGTTCTGCCATGTGTGTGGCAGAAGAAACAAACACTCAAGGGTACGGACATTACTTTTTACTTACACTATTTTTGCTGCTTTTCTTTTCTTTTTCTTTTCTTTTAAGCCTTTATTTGATGGTGACAGTGCAGAGGGAGTCATGTAAATGGTGCATTTATAAAACGCTTTTATCCAAAGCGCTTTACATAGATTGTGCATTACATTCACCCACTCACACACACATTCACACACACATTCATACACCGATGGAGGAGGAAACCATGCAAAAAGGGAAAGGGCCTCTCTGTGTGGAGTTTGCATGTTCTCCCCGTGTTCCCTAGGGTAGGTACCCTCACAAAAACATGCAGTAATCCTGGTCACTATACTGCCTCCCCCTGGTCAGCCGGGGCGCCTGATGGAGGGGAAGGGAACTGGTTGGAATAACGTGTTCCTTCCACGCGCTACGTACAACCAGGGAAACTCCCCCCTGTGAGGTGACAAGAAGGTCAGTTGGCTCTCATGCATTGAAGGAGGCATGAGCTCGGCCCTGGCCTCCCTAGGTTGGCAGAGGGAAGGTAGTGCCCAGGATTACATAGACAATTGGCACTGGGTGTAAAAAATAGGGTTACAACATCGTGGGATAAACATTTTAAAGAAAAAAAAAGGAAACCATGCAAGGCACCAACCTGCTCATCAGGAGCAACTTGCTCAAGGACACTTCTACACTAACTCTGGGGGAGCGCCCGGGATCAAACTGGGAACCTTGCGGTTTTCCAGTTCACTCTACCCGGCCACTCTACCCCTGAGCCACTAACGCACCATATTATCCAGTATAACTGAACCAGGGGACTCTTACTTTTACTTTACTGGAGTATTTCCAATTTTCAATGCTTTTACTTCTACTCCACTACATCTCAGAGGCAAATATTGAACTTTTACTCCTCACAGCGATGCGACACATTGTGAGCTTGTAGATCTGCTATTTTCAAAAGATTTGTTTACATTTGAAAACTTGTGAAATGGGACCTTCTGCATAATGAGCACTTTTACCTTTGGTACTTTAAGTACATTTTGATGCCAGTACTTTTGTACTTTTACTCAAGCGCATGTTGAATTCCGGACTTTTACTTGTAACCATATTTCTACATTGCAGTATTAATACTTTTACTTAACTAAAAACATTGAGTACTCTTTTCCACCACTGGTGACAGTGCAGAGGGAGTCAGATGTTATCCAGCATAACTGAACCAGGGGACTAAACGGCACATATTGCACCCTGGTGTCATGCATCCTGAGACACTTTTATATCGGGAAATCATGAATCCAAAATAGTTTGTTGATGATGTACTCTCGTGTTGGTCAGTAGGAAGTTGATTCAGTGTAAAATAATGTTTTTCTTGTGCTGTTTCATTAACCCATTAAGACCTGGAACTGTGTCATTTTTAGATTTGAGCTAAAAAGCATTATTTTACACTTTGGGCTATTCAAAAATAGCAGATATACAAGCTCATAGCGCGGCACCGAGTGCCGCACTATGAGCTTGTATATCTGCTATTTTTGAAAAATCGTGAAAATGTGTGCAAATCTTTGAATATATACATTTTTAAAGCGAACATTTTTAACTCAAATCTTTGCTTCTGGGGGGGTCCCTGGAACAACATATGTTGATGGGGGTCCGCGGCCAAATACATATCATTTTGGGGGTCCTTGACATGAAAAAGATTGAGCACCACTGATATAGAAACATACGTTTTTCAGAAAAATGTTGGGATTTAGGAGACATGTAGAATCGGCTTCAGGTCTCAATGGGTTAAAACCATGTTTTTCTTGTGCTGTTTCATTAAAACCATGCTTTTCTTGTGTCCACTCAGCCTCTGTTGGAGTGTGAGCGCTGCCAGAACTGCTATCATGCTTCCTGTCTGGGACCCAACTACCCCAAACACAACAAGAAGAGGAAAGCATGGGTGAGGTTACTGTGACTCCTAGTCTCATCATCAATGACTGCTCTGTCCACAATGTCCACAGAAACCAGACCATTAGAGATGTCCGCCTACTGATAGGTCTGGTGCAGAGTCCTACACGGGTCCAATTTGTACAACCCGCACCCGCCCGCCCGCCCGTCAATAATCAGATCCGTAGGCCGTGATTATATCAAAACACAAACCAGACCCGCCCGTCAAATAATGGACCCGTTGTCTGCCCCTGTTACCCGTGATTACATGCAGTAAATAGCCTACAGACAGTCACTACATTTAAAAGTCTGTTAAAATGCTGTTAACACCAGATAGCAGCCTTCAACAATAGCGCTACATTCAGTGGTCAGGTTCCTTTAGAAATCTGCACGTTAAGTGAAGCTTGCGAGCAAGCGAGGTTTCCATATAAAGCCGAGAGCAGACCAAGTACAGAACCAACTCGGGGTCTGTTTCACTAAGAGGGTTTAAGACGTTAATGTAACAATCCTGATACCGTCCCTGCTTTTCAAAACCAATCCTATCTCCGTCCCTATATGAAGGATGGCCCTAAAGTGGATTTATTTATTTCATAATTGTTTCTACCAGTGTTGATTTTGACAACACATTTTGATTTAGTTCTAGTTATAGTCTTTTCAATAAAATACTGTTTAGTTTTAGTCATATTTTAGTCGCCTGAAATGTTTACTTTTGGTTTAGTTTTAGCCGACTAAATATCATAAGATTTTATTCGACTAAATCTACAGTTGATAAAATGAAAAGATTTTCTAAAAATTGCAGATTTACAAGCTCGCAACACGTCGCAGCGCGACGCGTTGTGAGCTTGTAAATCTGCTAGATCTGCTATTTTCAGTCTGTGACACGCACGCGCACCCATGATGATAGTTCTACTGGATCTCTTCTCTAGTCCCTCCCTAACATTTTAGTCTAGTTTTTATTTGTTGACAACATTGTCAACATATTTAGTCATAGTATTAGTCATCATAGCTTAGTTTTTATTTAGTATTCGTCAGTGAAGAAAGGTCAACAGACATTTTTCGTCATAGTTTTAGTCGACAAAATCAACACTGGTTCCCACCCAGGTCTAGCCCATACATTGAATTTAAATGTTACCAGTCATACTGTATCAGAAGGCTGTGATCTCTGACTACGTGAGACAAATTCTGTCCTAAAACAGACTTTCAGAAAGGCGTCTATCTAGGGGGCACTGTGGCGTAGCCGGGGACGCTGTGGGTGCTGTGGGCGCTGTGGGCGTGTCTTCTCCTCCGCGTCATCAGTGCCCATACCCTAGGTGGGGTTGGTGAAAGGGTCTACTCTGTGTGGAGTTTGCATGTTCTCCCTGTGTCTCCTAGGGTAGTTAATATCCTCACAAAAACATGCAGTAATCCTGGTCACTAAACTCCTCCCCCATGACAGCCGGGGCGTCTGATGGAGGGGAAGGGAACTGGTTGGAATAACGTGTTCCTTCCACGTGCTACGTCCTACCAGGGAAACTCCCCCCTGTCAGGTGACAAGAAGGTCAGTTGGCTCTCATGCATTGAAGGAGGCATGAGCTCGGCCCTGGCCTCCCTAGGCTGGTGAGGGGAGTGTAGTGCCCAGGATCACTTAGAAAATTGGCACCGGGTGAAAAAAAAAGTGTTACAAAATCGTGGAATAAAAATGTTTGAAAAAAAAAAAGAAAGGTGTCTATTTGCTCACATGGCTGCATTGTGTGTGTGTGTGTGTGTGTGTGTGTGTGTGTGTATGCAGGTGTGCATGACGTGCGTCAGGTGTAAGAGCTGTGGGGTCACGCCAGGGAAGAGCTGGGACACCGACTGGAACCACGAGAAAGGGATCTGTCCCGACTGCACCAAACTCTACGACCAGGGTGAGTGGAGCGCTCAACACGCAAAACATTAAAACATCCTGTTACCTTCTCTCTCTCTCTCCTATTCTGTCTAGTCATCTGTCAATCCCTCTCTCCTCTCCTGTCTCTCTCCTCCTGGATTCTGATCTTGTGCTCAATGTGTTGCTTTTCTTTGATCAATTATGCATCACAGCTGCCTCTAATGATCTCCTGCTGTTTGTCAACTTAATCTTAGAATGTGTCATGTAATGTTGTAGCAGGACACTTACTGTGTAGGCTGTCTATCAGTCGTTTAATGTTCTCTCATACACAACTACAAAGGACAGGATTGTCTATAATTCATTCCCCCTGAGCTAAACCCAACTTGCAGACATATTACCTGGTGCTTGTGTGTTGAAAAGCCGGCTCTCTTTTTTATTTTGTTTGGCGGGTTACGGGCCGGGTCGTTAAATTATATTCATTTTTGCGGGACAGGTTGGCCTACCATGCGGGGTGGGTATTAAAAAGAAACCTTACCTGCGGATCACTACTGTACACCCATCGTTTGTTCATTTGTTTTTAACTCCATTCCTGGCTGGATTGGAGTCAGTGTCTGTTTTGGGGGTCTACACTTTAAGGCTGCAGCATTATCCAATGAAGTCAAAATTCTTTGGCTTTTGTAGGGTTTATAGAACCAAAGTTCTTAGAGAACAAAAGCTATCCATTGTTCTCTCTGCTGGCAGAGTCAAACTTTGGACCGATTGTGTAAAGAAAATAAATCACACCCACCTTCAGCCCAACGATGTTTGTCTAGGCTGTGTTTCCACCAAAGAGCATTTCATTCCAGCTGAAAGCACAAGGCGCTAAAAACGCTTCCAAAGTAACGCCCAGAGCAATGAACACACAGCGTAAAGTAGACGTTCAGAGTCTCATCACGCTGCTGGAGTTTACAAACACACGCTCCTCTCATTGTAAACCATTCAAAACATATGCTGCGCTCAGCTCCGTCTCTCCAAATGTCTCCATTATTGTCTCTCCTCACTCTTTCTCCTTCTCTCTTCCTCACCAGGAAACTACTGTCCTATCTGCTTCAAGTGTTACGAGGACAACGACTATGACAGTCAGATGATGCAGTGTGGGACCTGTAACCACTGGGTCCACGCCAAGTGTGAGGACCTGACAGGTACATACAACATGTAACCCACTGTGTGTGTGTGTGTGTGTGTGTGTGTGTGTGTGTGTGTGTGTGTGTGTGTGTGTGTGTGTGTGTGTGTGAGTGAGGACCTGACAGGTACATACAACGTGTCAACCACTGTGTGTGTGTGTGTGTGTGTGTGAGGACCTGACAGGTACATACAACATGTAAACCACTGTGTGTGTGAGGACCTGACAGGTACATACAACATGTAAACCACTGTGTGAGGACCTGACAGGTACATACAACATGTAAACCACTGTGTGAGGACCTGACAGGTACATACAACATGTAAAGCAGTGTGTGTGTGTGTGTGTGTGTGTGTGTGTGTGTGTGTGTGTGTGTGTGTGTGTGTGTGTGTGTGTGTGTGTGTGTGTGTGAGGACCTGACAGGTACATACAACATGTAAACCACTGTGTGTGTGGGGACCTGACAGGTACATACAACATGTAAACCACTGTGTGAGGACCTGACAGGTACATACAACATGTAAACCACTGTGTGTGTGGGGACCTGACAGGTACATACAACATGTAAACCACTGTGTGTGTGGGGACCTGACAGGTACATACAACATGTAAACCACTGTGTGAGGACCTGACAGGTACATACAACATGTAAACCACTGTGTGAGGACCTGACAGGTACATACAACATGTAAACCACTGTGTGAGGACCTGAAAGGAAAAATCAGCCGCCTGAACCCTAACAGGCTGAATTATCAGGCAGTGAGGTAGATTCCAGGACATTTATCACATTTTCCAGAAGTCCTCTTTTGTCTGACCCATCGGTGCGTAGGTTCTCATGCACACTGCTTGTAGGCTAACTCTGTATTGTCACCTACACCAGTGGCTCTCAAACTTTTTCATGTCAAGGACCCCCTAATTGACACTTATTAGCCCCGCGGACCCCCATTTGAAAAGATAAGCCAGCGACCCCAATAAGAGAAGGTTTTTACGGCTCTCTAGCAGTGATTCTCAACCATTTTAATTTCAAGGAACCCCAGTTTGACCTGCATTAGGCTACGGACCCCCATTTAATGGCATTTATACCTCTGGGACCCCAATTCACATTGTAAAACCAATGTTAATGTAACTCTGAACGGGTCCATTTGGTTCCATTTGTACACTCTCAGAGTTACAGACCCATAAGGGTCCATTTGGTTCCTGTCCATCATCTAGCTGGGGACCCCCTGGAACCCCCTCAAGTACCCCTGGGGGTCCCCGGACCCCACTTTGAGAACCAATGACCTACACTACCTTCCACGTGATGTGTTATACTTTTTGAAATATCTAAATGTAACATTTTAATGGAAGTTAAAGCTGGTCACGTGAAGTCAGAGATCCACACAGGTGTCACAATCACACCCTTCCCATGTGGATCCGGACACCCACATGGTTTATTGTCTCCGCCAGGCCGAAGGCATGGCGAGAGAGTATGTTTTACCCTCCGTCCGTCCGTCCGTCCTGTCCGTGTGTTACCACCAAATCTCCGGCACCGTTGGCCCGGTCGCTGCGAAACTGTGCACACACACTCCCTGGATGCCAATTCAGAACCTCTGCCTCAAATTTTTCACATGGGCCTGTTATAGCGCCACCAGGAGGCCGATTTGTGCAAAACCCATTTTTTCACATTACTCCTACAGTTTTTAACCAAACGTCATGCAAATCGGTACACAGTATCTCTATAGTCATGTGATCAACCCTGATCTGTCCAATTTCCCATATTCCATCCTCATTGGTTAAGGTTGACATCCAAAGTTTGCAGGATTGGTCCGTTTTGAACAAACTGCCTCAAATCATGAACACAGCTTGCGATTTCCGTGAAATTTCACACACACATACCCACTAGGCCGAGGAAGAAATGCTACCCTTTACACATTGGCCTGTTATAGCGCCACCAGCAGGTCTAATTTAGCAAAAGACATTTTTGGAACAAAATGCCTCAAATCATGAATGCAGTGTCTGATTGCCGTGAACGACCTAAGAAGAAATGGCACCCTTTTCACATTGGCCTATTATAGCGCCACCAGGAGGCCACAATAACCTACCTGACCTGGCGGAGACCTGTGCTCCGAGGAGCACTTTCTCTAGTTTCAATTTTATTTTAAGGTATTGTCAGCTACTAAGTTGCCCGTGACACACACACACACACACACACACACACACACATTGACGTTATGTATTGGGGTCACAGTGTACATGACTAATTACATTGTGACCACAATATATGATGGCAGTTATATTAGTGAAGCTTCCCTTTTTCTATGTCTCTATGTGTGGTAGTAACCACAGCAACAGTCACAACACGCCGTCATCCATACCTTTCACTTACTTACTTGCAAAATGTTTTAACTCATTGAGTGCCATTGAGGTGTTTCACGTGTTTTACCGCAATGGCGCAACGTGCTAATGATGTGTTTGATGTGTTTTTGGAAAAGATACTTTTTTTCTTTTCAGTTCAGAACCCCAGATAGTGATATCTTGGGTTCAGAACCCAAGATATCACTATCTGAAGAATAGATTTGCAGCTCCATCCACTCCTTGTTTAACTTATCACTGAAAAAGGCCGTATCTCGCTTCCTAAGCACTTTTTTTTTTACTTTGAAAAAAATCGCACTGGCCAGAAATAGGCAGAAATAATTCTGGCACTCAGTGAGTTAACAACCGGACAGTTATTTTTGGCGCACGACGCCATCGTACGTCTGAGCATAAATCAGGCATCAAAGCAACGTGTCCTTTTATGTTATTATGGTGGGCCTAATATTCTGTCTTTTGTTTTGGTATCCTGGGGTGGGGAACCCTAACCCTAACCCTAACACAGTCATTAGTGAATATGTTACTACATATTTGTCTGAAACGGTTCCGAAGTTCTTGGTAATAATTAATGAATTGCATGGATTAATGTTCTCAGTCGCCAAGACTGATTTCAGTCATTTGAATTCCATAGAAGCCAGCATGTCTTCTATGGAAGCATGTTGCGCAGCAAAAATAGCCGATCTACAAGCTCTCAATGCGTCTGCGACGCATTGAGAGCTTGTAGAAAGGCTATTTTCGGTTATTTTAAGATTAGAGCATTTGAAGTGGTCAAACCAGCAATTATGTTCAGAAGTATCTTCCATAATATCTTAAACGTCTCGGATATTTCATATAAAAGCAAAGGTTAAGGCAAAGGCCTGAATCTGTGATTTCTTCACATGGTTGGCAGTATGTAGAACAGCAGGAACAATATTACTAAAGCATCCTAATTGTACATATTGTATTCATTGTTTAGGGATCGGCGCTAGTGTGTGTGGGGGATCCTTTCACAAAGATTCACAAATCGCACATTAGGACATTTTCAGTCGTGAGATTTAAACTAGCTTTAATCCATGTAATTGTAAACTGCCAATTGACTCGTTGGGTTGCAGTGTTTCACATACAGTGAAAACCCATCAAGCAGCTCAAAGGTTCATTCATTAATGGAGGAGCCTATTTTTGGTGTTTACGGGTGAAAGGTCATTTTTAACAGCAATTGTAATTATCTAAACCAGGGGTCTTCAACGTGTTCAGGCCAAGGACCCCCTAGCTGAGAGAGAGATGAAGCAGGGACCCCCTCTATATTGTATAAAATTGTGTTTTAGCTTTTTTTTTTGCTTTTTTTGTTGACTTTGTCTGTTCTTTTTTTCTCTCTACACCTATACCTCTTTGCCAAAAATAACAGATCTACAAGCTCACAACGCCTCGCAGCGCGAGGCGTTGTGAGCTCCTCAGTTCTCCTCAGAAAAAGGGATGTTAGGGTTGAAGGTAAAAAAAAAAAAACATATCACACAAAGATTTGGCGGACCCCCCTGTAGTAACTCTGAGGACCCCCTAGGGGCTCCGGACCCCCTGTTGAACACCCCTGCTCTAAACCTTTGCACTCACTTCCCACTCACCCGCATGCAGAATTAGCGGGTTCCGTTTCCGGTTCTTGGTTTTGTCTTTGAAAAATTAGATTTTTAGGCCAAAATAGGGCAAAACCAGTTACCCCACACAGTATAAAAAACGAACGGAGAGCTCTGGTTATATTTTCTTTTCTCTGGACGACGAACAGTTATCGTTGTTGTGTTTACCAACCATCTCTCTCTGTGTCCCTCGGTTCCAGACGACCTGTATGAGATCCTGTCCAGTCTTCCAGAGAGCGTGGTCTACTCGTGTCGGCCGTGCAGCCTCACCACACCCAGCGCCTGGAGGGAGCTGCTCTACATCGAGCTGAGGGCTGGCGTGGAGAAGGTCCTGGCCTGTCTGCTGTCCTCCACCCTGACCCAACACCTGGTCACCTGCTCACAGGTAACACTCTGACCCAACACCTGGTCACATGCTCACAGGTAACACTCTGACCCAACACCTGGTCACATGCTCACAGGTAACACTCTGACCCAACACCTGGTCACATGCTCACAGGTAACACTCTGACCCAACACCTGGTCACATGCTCACAGGTAACACTCTGACCCAACACCTGGTCACATGCTCACAGGTAACACTCTGACCCAACACCTGGTCACCTGCTCACAGGTAACACTGTCTGACCCAACACCTGGTCACATGCTCACAGGTAACACTCTGACCCAACACCTGGTCACATGCTCACAGGTAACACTCTGACCCAACACCTGGTCACATGCTCACAGGTAACACTCTGACCCAACACCTGGTCACATGCTCACAGGTAACACTCTGACCCAACACCTGGTCACATGCTCACAGGTTTGATTGATTGAATACTTTATTAAAAGTTTGCAAATGGTCTGATTATACAATTGTGCTAAAAGGAGAACACAGGACCATTGTGGTCCTGGGCCGCTTTTCCTTTCTGTTTACACCAAATCTCTTTGCCAAAAATAGCAGATCTACAAGCTCCTAAACGCATCACGTTGCCACACGTTGTTAGCTGTTAGCTCTTAGCTTCTAGACCGGCTAATGTTCCCCCCAGCATATGGATTCTGGGGTTAAGTCATATAGATGTTAAAAGAAGCCCCTGTCCTCTGTGTTCTCTGCAGTGTGAGGACCTGGTGGACCCTGACAGCGGACTGGAAGGTCAGCCAGCCTGTGACCTCAGAGCGGTGGGGAAGAAGTTTGACAAGGGTGTCTACACCACCTTGGTGAGTCTGAGGTCACATGACATCAAACTAATGCTGCTGATTGGTTGAGCGGGGAAGGACTGGGGATGGGGGACACACTAGACTAGAGCCGTGTATTAGATCATACATGGCCACATGCAGCCCCCACCTTCACGTAATGCGGCCCACAGGTTAATATCAGAATAGTGATTATATTATTGATTTCAGCTGTTATGATTCCTAACATGACCCGCTTTAATCACTTCAGTCTATATTAGTAGCTTAATGACTAGTGTTAACATTCTATTGTCTTTTTTATGTCCAATGTATTTGTATTTAAGTTCATAAAGTTAACATAAGTATAACTAAATGCATTTGAAATCAAATAGAAATGTTACTTTTCAGGATTACAATTAAAAAAATAGCAGATCTACCAGCTCAAAACGCATCGCACTGCGACGTGCCTATCGTATGCGTGGGAATGGCACATTCTATTTGCATACAGGGCACAGATCCGTCCAATAAGGACATGTAACACAAATAAGACAAAAATACAACCGCATTCGTAACAGCACAAGTCCTGTCAACAGAACCATGTGTCAGCAGAATGCAGAATGTCTGGAGAAGAAAAACAATCTGCTATTTTTGACTAAACCCCAAGGATTGTATGTCGGGGTTGAAGTGGTCTGTTGGTTTGGCTTGTTGTTGTTTTACACTGTGAGGAAAACCACACCACATCTGACCCAGTTCTAGGGTCAACTCAGGACAACGTTCTGAAGTCTCTGAACCCAGTTAACCCATTAAGACCTGGAACGCGTCTGTGTCACTTCTTGATTTGAGAAAAAAAAAAAGCATTATTTTACACTTTGGTGCAAAAATAGCAGATCTACAAGCTCATAGCGCGGCACCGAGTGCCGCGCTACGAGCTTGTAGATCTGCTATTTTTGAGAAATCGTGAAAATGTGTGCAAATCTTTGAATATTTATATTTTTTTAAAGCGAACATTTGTAACTCAAATCTTTGCTTCTGGGGGGTCCCTGGAACATGATATTTTGAGATGGGGTGGGTCCGTGGCCAAATACATGTCATTTTGCTGTCCTTGACATGAAAACGTTTGAGAACCACTGATATAGAAACATATTTTTTTTTTCAAAAAACTGTTAGGATTTAGAAGACATTTGTAGAATCGGAACCTATCAGGCCTTAATGGGTTAAACCTTTGTGCAGTTGGTTTCACTTCAGGACCACGGCTTGTTAAAGAACACAATTAAACCATCTTTCATCCCTGACTGTATCCCTCTGTAACCCTCTAACACATTCAGACCTGAGACCCATTCTAAAAACACCTTCTAAATCCTCACCTAGGTTTTTTTTTTTAAACTTCAAATATTTATTGAAAATGTACAAAAAGATGATGTTTCTACATACTGTACGTAGCAACAAGAACCCCATAAGGGCTTCCCGTCCTGAAAGGTAGAGTTACAAATAGGGGTTTCCCGCCCAAAATGGGCTAAACTAAAGCCAGTCCAGCTGTTATAATAATCTTTATTTTTGCTTTTCTTTTTAGATGTTTTGTGCTGCACTGCAACACATGTCCCCAAGGAGAACAGATGTATTTACTACAGTTTGGTTTTTGTTCTCGTTTGATCTCCTCCCCCCCATCTCAAAATATTTTGTTCCAGGGACCCCCCCCCCCCCCCCCCCATCTCAAAATATTGTGTCCCAGGGACCCCCCGCAGAAGCACATATTGAAGTTAAAAATGTATTGCACACATTATCAAGATTTTTCTAAAAACAGCACAAAGTACAGTTAATAACACTTTGTCTAAAAGGTCCGTCCAAAAAAGTCCTAGCGGTCTTGTTATACTTGGTATTCGTTTAGTTAGCTTAGTTAGTTAGTTAGTTAGTTAGCATAGCAAAGAATAGCAAAGAAATCTTTAAATGACACGAGATGTGTTCCCGTTCTTAATGGATTACATCGTTAATTGCAATTATTAGAGCGATAGTTAACGGTGAGGTATAAATGTGATCACTGTGAAGCCCTGCTGAACATCATGTTGTCTCCTCACTGTGAAGCCCTGCTGACCATCATGTTGTCTCCTCACTGTGAAGCCCTGCTGACCATCATGTTGTCTCCTCAGAAAACCTTCCATGAGGATGTGGTTCAGGTGGTGAGAAGGAGACTGGAACAGGAGGACCATCTACCTGAGGAGGAGAGACCTACTGCCCTGGCACGCTCCTACTATTTAAAGGTACAGTACAACCTACTGACACGCTCCTACTATTTAAAGGTACAGTACAACCTACTGACACGCTCCTACTATTTAAAGGTACAATACAACCTACTGACACGCTCCTACTATTTAAAGGTACAATACAACCTACTGACACGCTCCTACTATTTAAAGGTACAATACAACCTACTGGCACGCTCCTACTATTTAAAGGTACAATACAACCTACTGACACACTACAACCTACTGGCACGCTCCTACTATTTAAAGGTACAATACAACCTACTGACACGCTCCTACTATTTAAAGGTACAATACAACCTACTGACACGCTCCTACTATTTAAAGGTACAATACAACCTACTGACACACTCCTACTATTTAAAGGTACAATACAACCTACTGACACGCTCCTACTATTTAAAGGTACAGCAGAGATGCTCATAGGCCTGCGTCCTGCGTCGCTGACGCGCAATATTGTGAAAGGACGCATTCATGACACCGTCGGGGCGTAAATATAGCGTCCATGGGACGCACTAGAGTTGTCACCAACAACAGAAAAATATAAAAATAATTTGCGGTAAAATTAGTAGTGCACGATAAGTATCGGCCCGGTAATTATTGGTCCGATATCAGGAATTATGACGTCATCCCGATAAAACCGATAACATTAATAATAGCTCCGATAATATATAATATTTGTCAGCTGTGATCTGCATGGACTCTCTCAGTTAGACACCGTGTGTGGAGAAGTATAACTCTCGGTTAGAAACTGTTGTACTGGAGAAGTATAACTCTCGGTTAGACACTGTTGTACTGGAGAAGTATAACTCTCGGTTAGACACTGTTGTACTGGAGAAGTATAACTCGGTTAGACAGCGCTGTGTGGAGAGACTCTCACACATGTTGTAGCAGCAGCAGCAGCAGCAGCACAGTCTACTCCCTGAGCAATCCCAGACTCCTTCCTGAAATCAAATGCAAATGAGATTTCCGGAGGGAAGGGGGTTTACCAGGGTAGAGCTGGTTGAGACCTGGTCTCAAACGTGTTAAAACGTCTTGGATAGACCACTGTCTGGAATGATAACTGATCATCATACATACAGGTCTACTACTAACCTTTGTTGCTATTGTCATCTTAATTTTAGAGTGTTCTCCAACTTGCTTGGAGATCAGTGATGTGGTGGATGCGTTTAACGCATGTTGCCAATCAGCTGTGTAACATTAGCAGGTTAACGATGGCTCGTTGAGCCTATGCATTTGTCTATCATCTGTGTCTTGTGTATGTTTAATAGCCAACTGAATGTTTTCTGTAGCCTAGAGATAGCACGGGTGCGTTCGAAAATACAGCAATGAGCGCACTGGCCAATACAAACTAATAGGCGAGTGCGCTCCGGTGCGTAATTTCCGAACGCACCCCATATCAAGTAATTCCCTGAAGAGGGTAGACCCTCTCATGCTAAACTTAAAGTGACTTCTAAGGTTCCACTTCTCCTCAAAAAGACAACTTTATTTTCCTTTCTCAATGACAGCATTTTGGCTATGTGCAATAACTGCAAGCCAATGTTCATAGGCATTGTCAGTATTTGTCATTATTTCTTGAATTCTTTCAATTATTTCTTTAGTTGCCAATAATTCCACTGTAAGCCAGTGTTTTCAGTCTTTTATTGCTACACAATAAATAGTAAAAAGAAATTCTACATTCATAAATAATACAAAATAAAATAATAATAATGATTAAAAGGTTCTATGATTAAATGTATTTAATTGGTCAAAGCTATGTTAAATCCACCTTTGCCCACTACTAGCATTTCTTACCATAAGGTGTGCTAATACTACAGATTCATATACATTTGAAATAATATATTTATGATTTTAATATATGTATATATATTTGTATTATCGGTTATCGGTCTTGAGAACTGACCCCCCACACTTCTGGTTGTTTTAAAAAACAACCAGTTTATTTTGTATTTGTTTCATGTTGATCTTTAGTTTTATTATAATATGAGGGTTATATTTGTCTAGATGTCAGAACAGATATTACATGACTAACACATGACTTTGTGAAGGCAATTAACTGAGTCTTTGCAGACTAAGTGTTCTGAGGAACTCCCTGCACTACTAACACACAATCCAGACGGATTGGAAAACGTCTGGGATGTGATGTCACACTGCTCTCATGTGTAGTAAATACATCCGTTCCCCCTGGGGACATTTTGAGTTGCAGCACATTACATCTAAAAAGAAAGTAAACATAAACGATTATTGAAACAGCTGGACTGGCTTTAGTGTAGGGGGGATACAGCCAGGTATGAGGGATGTTTTAGTTTCTTACAAGCCGTGGTCCTGAAGTGAAACCAAAATGGGGTTCACTGGGTTCACAGACTTCAGACAGACCGACTGTTGTCCTGAGTTGACCCTAGAACTGGGTCAGATACAGTGGTGGAAAAAGTACTCAAATTCTTTACTTAAGTAAAAGTAGCAATACTGCAATGTAAGTATTGGCATCAAAATGTACTTAAAGTACCAAAAGTAAAAGTACTAAAATGTTTGAAAATAGCCGATCTACAAGCTCACAACGCGTCGCAAAGCGACGCGTTGTGAGCTTGTAGATCTGCTATTTTCAAATAGCCTAGGTATAAAATAAGGCTAAAGTGGTTAATGTATGTTTCATTATATCATAATGTATATCTGGAAAGTAAATAGTAACCCAAGTTTTCAAATAATTGTAGTGGAGTAAAAGTACTATATTTGCCTCTGAGATGTAGTGGAGTAGAAGTAAAAGTATTGGAAATTGGACATACTCAAGTAAAGTACAAATACCTAAACATTTTACTTAAGTACAGTACTTAAGTAAATGTACTTAGTTACTTTACACCTCAGCTGTGGTGTTGTTTTCCTCAGAGTGTAAAACAGTAACACTACCAAACCAACAGACCACTTCAACCCCAACATGCAATACATATTCTTGGGGTTAGTAAAATAAATAGCCGATCTTCAAGCTCACAATGTGTTGCGTTGCGTTCAGAGCTTGTAGATCAGCTATTTTTGGTGAAGATATTTGGTGTTGAACTCTGGTCCAGTTTACCAGGTGTAGAAGGTTGAAGTGGTTCATGAAAACATTTTGAAAACATGTGCAAATCTTTGAATATGTTTTTTAAAGCGAAAATGTTTAAGTCAAATCTTTGCATCTGGAGATTCTCCAAATGAAAAAAAAAAAACGTATGTTGCTATAATGTCAGTGGTTCTCAAACTTCAAAGATTTGCACACATTTTCGCTATTTATTTACAAAAATAGCAGATCTACAACTCGGTGCCGCACTATGTATTTCTGCTATTTTTGAATAGCCAAAGAAATCTTAAAATGACACACAGATGCAATGTGTGTCATTTCCTGTTGCTACGGGCATCGAATCCCGTAAGAACAGCGTAGGTTCTCGTACCGGAACCGCTGCCGGTCATCAAATTATTGTCTTAGGAATGAGAAAACTAAACAATATCCATGAATTCAAGTCGTCATGGGGTGACTAATAGATAGAAAATAAAGTCATTTTGGGCGTGAACTATCCCTTTAACCCATTGAGACCGGCAACGCATCTGTCTGTCATTTTTAGATTTCTTTGGCTATTCAAAAATAGCAGATCTACAAGCTCATAGCACGGCACCGAGTGCCGCGCTATGAGCTTGTAGATCTGCTATTTGTTTTAAAAATCGTGAAAATTAGTGGCAAAATCTTGGGGAAAAGGAAAAAAAAATCAAATATTTGCACAACGATTTTTCAAAAATGGCAGATCTACAAGCTGTAGATTTGCTATTTTTGAATAGCCAAAGAAATCTAAAAAAAAATGACACAGATGCGTTCCCGGTCTTAAAGAGTTAATGGATTAAAGTAGTTGCTGAGCTGAAGAGTTATATAAAAGTTGTGTTTATAAAATACATCTTGAATGTCCTTCAGAGCATGCAGGCTTTACTGCTCTGTGTGAGACTGGAGCTGCAGAGACCACACAACACTTAACACATTAACCCCCAGAGTTTATTCATAATGTACTCACCCCAGTGCCAGCCATTTCTGTTTTATAACCCTTTTCAACCGGTCACAGAATTGTTATATCCATTAAAATCGTTTGTCTGGCTGTGTTTTATAAACACACACGACAGATAGAGAAGCACTCAAACAGTTCATTCTCTCTCTCTCTCTACGTCTCCCAAACAGGCTGCAAACGTCATATCCGGTGACTGTAGACATACACAACGACGATAACTGTTCGTCATCCAGAGTAAAGACATATACAACCGGAGCTCTCTGTTTGTTTTTTATACCGTGTGAAAAAACTTGTTTTGCCCTATTTTGCCTATAAATCACATTTTTCAAGCTAAAACCGGAAACGGAACCCACTGATTTTGCATCCGGGTGAGTCTGAAGTAAGTGGAAAGGGAACCTGATCTCGGAATGTACAGAAAACAGCGCGATCGTCTATTAAACCACAATTAAACAATAGAACGCAGATTTGCGTTCTGAGAGCCCAGTGATTAATTCAATAGAACACAGATCTGCGTCTATGGCAGTCAATGTGTTAATCAGCTGTAATCTGTGTTTCATCATCAGCTTCTAGAAGAAGTCTTCAACTGGTTCAACAGTCAAGACCCTAAAGTATGGGACCCTCGCACCAAAGACATCACCACGTAAGTGCCCGTCTCCCATGGAGCTGCTTTGTGTTGATGTTTTCCACTGGTTGATAAGAGGGCTATCAGTCCATTTATCTGTTTACTACGTACTAGATTGATCAGCTGGATGGTAAAAGTACCGTTGTTTGGTTCAGGGGTAAACATTACGTTCTCTGTTTAGGTTTGTGTGCTTTTGGTGAGTGCAGAGAACCTTCATGTTTACACAACCTTTACAATTGAGACAATTTTTTATACTTAGTCATATGGCGGGAACATAGCGGAAAAACACAAGCTCACAGCACGTTGCGTGTGTGACGCGTTGTGAGCTTGTATATCGACTAACATAACTTAGGCAATAGCAGAATGTTTTACACAGGAACTGATATAGATATGTGTGGCTTGTTGGGAAATGTGATCTTAACACTAGCAGATGCAATCTTTGGAAAAACATTTACTCACTTGTTAGAGTAGTTCCAGGATGAACCGATGCATTAAGCAACACCAATGCTTTTGAAATTGTGCAATTTTGGGGCGAGATGAGACGGGTGAAATGGGGATCAGGAACGATTTCACTGGAACATGATGGCTTCATGCTCAGATTCAGAATGGACCCTGCGCTAAACCCCACCCCCAAAGCGATTGTCCAATGCCAGCTTAGCAACCGTTGTTAGCCTGGCACAGGTCTGGCAAACTTTCGACACCTGCCATAGCTGTCAATGTTATTTCGCCCCCACACACACACACACACACACACACACACACACACACACACACACACACACACACACACACACACACACACACACACACACACACACACACACACACACAATCATTTGCAACATAATAGCAAGAACAGGAATACGAATACCACGATAACGCAATGGTGACTATGAACCAGCAACAGATTCCACTTACCCACAACCGGAGGGTTCTTTTCCCAAGCTGAAATCTGCGCTTAAACTGGAAGGCTATGGCTGTGCCTGTGTTGTTGAATACAGCTTAACGTTGGGAATGTTACACGACTCACTCGCCCAGGTGGTGTCAATGATACTAATCACCGTAATCGTAACAAAATTCAGAATCCCAGCGCTGCCTGTTTCGAATTCCGCACGTTAAAGTATATTCATTCATTTGTTTGTCTATTTATTAACTGCTACTGTAGTCTTACCCTGCGGTACAGGAAAACTCCTGTTACAGTCATGGATCAACTTCAACCTGGCCTTTGCACTTTCTCCATTTACGGTCTGTACATCTATATAAACGTTCAGATTTCAAATGTAAATTGCTTATGCTATGGCCACGGATGTTAAAATTATGCACAGGACTCTCAAAAGTACCTGTATATTCTGTGTTGTTCAATAAAAAGCATTTTAATCCGATCGATGGCCATTTTCTCATAGAGTTATAATGTATCAGAGTGCAATACACCTACCAACCGATGGGGTCGCTTAGTTGAACGCATATGGAGAAAATGGCCACCGATCAGATTAAAATGCTTTTTATTGAACAATACGGATGATACGGGTACTTTTGAGAACCCGTACATAAATGTAACATCCGTGGCCATGGGGTAAGCACTTTATATTTGAAATATGAACGTTTCTGTAGATGTACGGGCCGTAAATGGAGAAAGTGCAAACACCAGGTTGAAGTTCATCCATGACGGTCGAGACAGTCGACCGTCGTGTATCCATGGCTATTACTCCCTCTAACATTTCCTGTGTTTTTAGTTCATTGAAACAATGTCATGCACATTTGTCCAGTGCATAGCCGCCTTGTTGACTAGATTTGGAAGAGATTTTGAAGCTATTGCTGCTTAAATGATCGATTATTTTTAAGGGGAAAAGCCGTCATTTAACATGCAAGTCAATGGGTGAGAAGCAAAGTTTGCCAGGCGCTGCCAGGCCTGGGTGTGACTAACTCCGCACCACCAGTCACAGAGTGGAGTGGGTGGGGCTTAGCGAAGGGTCCTTTGGATGTCATTTCTGACATCAGAAATGGTCTGAAAAACCCAATGCACTCATATGGTGATATGCCAACAATGCCAACTGGATTTTTAAGCCATGAAAATAATTTAGTAGATGGAGGCATGCATGATTAAAGGGCTGTGTCCACTAAGGCATTTATTTTCCTGATAGCATTGTAATGTTTTGAATTGTTGTCACATTGTCACATTTGGAACTCTGTGCCTTGCTGGACACGGCCCCTTAGTCTCCATGTGTGGCTGGCCAAAGCCAGGTTATTTACTTTTCAGAATTCCAATTCATAAATACCAAAAAATAATTCAGTATAAAAATGGCAAAAATAGCAGATCTTTTTAATTATTTAGGTTTGTGTAGAACTACGCGATTGGCACGCAATGTGTTAATATAGTGGTCCTCTCCACCTTCAAAGTTTCTCACTATATAGTGTAATATGAAGTTAAATAACCAAATTAAATCCGCTTCATGAAACGCTGTCTGTCTCGCCTCCTTTCCACCACAGGGGGGCGCTGTCCCAGGCCGTTCAGCCCCCGACCACGGAGCATGTGTACGCCCAGTGGCGTGAGAGGGAGGAGCAGAGGGCCAGGGTCCCTCTGGGGGTCCCGCTAGGGGGGAACAAAGTGCCCCCGATAGAGATCAAGCAGGAAGAGGTTTCCTCCCCTCTGTCCAGTGACGCAGCCAATAGAAACCACTTCAAGAACAGCAGAGCCCTCAGGCTGAAGTACAAAGGTAAGGAAGGAAATAAACTATATCATCGTGACAGTCAATTCCTATATAAAAGTGACCATAATTTTGTGAAATGCTCCACTGTGTCTGAACTACAGTGAGTTACTGTATTGTTTGAGGCACTATGGTGGCCAGGTCCTTCCAGGCAAAATATGTCAATTCATATAAATGAAAATCACCCTTTTTTTGGGACTATGAATGCCCATGTAAAATGTAGCTTAATCATAAGGTGATTTTGGTAGAACATCTTGGGAGCAATTTCTTCCACCTTTCGCTTTGATTTATTTTCTTAATTGTTTTGTTTTTAATGATTTTCAGGCGGGCATTTTTGTCCTAGTATATTTCCAGACCCTGTTGAGCTGTGTGTGTGAAGAATGTCCCGTTTCTTTTTATTGCGTTATTGTTTTACTATTCCAACTCCAACACATCCCATTCCACATTGTCTGTGTAGGGAAACGGGGCCGGCTGTCCAAGGCAGACCTGGACACAGGGTGGACCAAGGACGACGAGAGGCAGTGCTCTTTGTGCAAGAAGAATGGAGATGCCAAACCTAATGTAAGAAGCAGAGCACTATGGGACATGATGGAATTATCTTGTACTCGTACTCATGGGCAGGGACGTGCACAGATAGACTCTAGGTGGTGCTAGAGCACCTGCCCTTTGCCCTCTTGACCAGAAGTGCCCTTTTGAAAGAAAAAAAAAATCTTTTTATTTTATTTTATTTTTTCAGTTTACAGCAGGGGTCTTCAACAGGGGGTCCGGGACCCCTAGGGGGTCCTCAGAGTTACTACAGGGGGGGGTACGCCAAATCTTTATGTGATATGATTTTTATTTTTACCATAACCACTCGAAACCTAGCATCCCTTTTCTGAGGAGAACTTTAGCCAAAAATAGCAGATCTACAAGCCCACAACGCCTCGCGCTGCGAGGCGTTGTGAGCTTGTAGATCTGCTATTTTTGGCAAAGAGGTATAGATGTAGAGGGAAAAAAGAGCAGACCAAGTAAACAAAAAAAAGTATAATTGACTTGAGCACCTGCCCCTCAAAATGTCTGTGCACGCCACTGCTCATGGGACTTACTGTTTTGTGTCAAAACATGCAGAAAGGATACTGATGATTATGCAAAAATAACAATGATGATGAAACCCATTTAGGAGGTTAATGATTATCCATTATGCATCAGAAAACCCGTTATGATGGCCTCCAATGCATTGATCCAACCTGACTGATGCAATTCAAAGTTTTTTAAAAGAGTACAAAAACAGATGAATCAGCTCAAGTGTTCATCCTCAACTGTAATTATAATGAATACAAATATAACGATAAGCCCATATTAGGGGTGTGGTTTCTATCCATGAATACCACAAGTGTAAAGGATACAATTTGAATAGTTATAAGAAATGTAAAAACATTTTCTTTTTAAAGGAGACACACCATGAATTTAAAAAAAATATTTGATATTTAATATCATATGGTGTATGTCCCTCAAACCATTTTCAAAAGGTTTGAGCCTAAATCAACACTCAGATATACTCATCCCAAGTCAATTCTCTCAGGCTTATAAAGCACTTTCAGCTGCAATACCAAAACGTCCTGTTGGGCAGAGGGGTGCTGTACTGCAGTACTGAGCAATTCTGTCTGGCAAAATACATGGGCAGAAAGTTTGGTGAGGTAAGCAAACTTGCCATTCTGAGATGGCCTGTTTAGACACGCCCATTCTGAAAATCTCTGAAATGAGAATGAACGACTGAATATTAAAAAAATATATTTTTTGGGGTACAAGAGACATTGGGGAGCCCAAAAAATACCAAAAAAGTGAAATTCATGGTGTGTCTCCTTTAAGACAACAGCTCAATTTGTGTGTGCATGCATTCAACTGTACCATTGACTGTATTGTTTACATAACCATGGGCAACATGTGTACGAGGATACTTAGAAGTTCTGTATCCTCAGACAGGAAAAGATGCACATCCGTATCGACTCTCATTCATCTCTTTATTGTGTGTGTGTGTGTGTGTGTGTGTGTGTGTGTGTGTCCACAGGAAGCGGGCAGGTTGCTGTACCTGGGTCAGAATGAGTGGGCTCATGTCAACTGCTGTTTGTGGTCAGCTGAGGTCTTTGAAGAGGACAACGGCTCTCTGCTACACGTACACAGTGCTGTCACGAGGGGACGTCTAATGGTCAGTTTATAACTCTCTGCTACATGTACACAGTGTTGTCACTAGTCTAATGGTCAGTTTATAACTCTCTGCTACATGTACACAGTGCTGTCACTAGTCTAATGGTCAGTTTATAACTCTCTGCTACATGTACACAGTGCTGTCACTAGTCTAATGGTCAGTTTATAACTCTATGCTACATGTACACAGTGCTGTCACTAGTCTAATGGTCAGTTTATAACTCTATGCTACATGTACACAGTGCTGTCACTAGTCTAATGGTCAGTTTATAACTCTCTGCTACATGTACACAGTGCTGTCACTAGTCTAATGGTCAGTTTATAACTCTATGCTACATGTACACAGTGCTGTCACTAGTCTAATGGTCAGTTTATAACTCTATGCTACATGTACACAGTGCTGTCACTAGTCTAATGGTCAGTTTATAACTCTATGCTACATGTACACAGTGCTGTCACTAGTCTAATGGTCAGTTTATAACTCTCTGCTACATGTACACAGTGATGTCACTAGTCTAATGGTCAGTTTATAACTCTATGCTACATGTACACAGTGCTGTCACTAGTCTAATGGTCAGTTTATAACTCTCTGCTACATGTACACAGTGATGTCACTAGTCTAATGGTCAGTTTATAACTCTCGGCTACATGTACACAGTGCTGTCACTAGTCTAATGGTCAGTTTAACTCTCTGCTACATGTACACAGTGCTGTCACTAGTCTAATGGTCAGTTTATAACTCTCTGCTACATGTACACAGTGCTGTCACTAGTCTAATGGTCAGTTTAACTCTCTGCTACATGTACACAGTGCTGTCACTAGTCTAATGGTCAGTTTATAACTCTCTGCTACATGTACACAGTGCTGTCACTAGTCTAATGGTCAGTTTATAACTCTCTGCTACACGTACACAGTGCTGTCACTAGGTCTAATGGTCAGTTTATAACTCTCTGCTACACGTACACAGTGTTGTCACTAGTCTAATAGTCAGTTTATAACTCTCTGCTACATGTACACAGTGCTGTCACTAGGTCTAATAGTCAGTTTATAACTCTCTGCTACATGTACACAGTGATGTCACTAGTCTAATGGTCAGTTTATAACTCTCTGCTACACATACACAGTGCTGTCACTAGTCTAATGGTCAGTTTATAACTCTCTGCTACATGTACACAGTGATGTCACTAGTCTAATGGTCAGTTTATAACTGTTACACACTGATAATAGCAGATCTACAAGCTCACAATGCATCGCACTGCGACACATTGTGAGCTTGTAGATCTGCTATTTTAGGTATGCGACACAGCATGCAACCAAGTATAAACCAGGTGTAACCTGTGTGTTTGGTGAGGTCAAAGGTATGTGAATTGATCAAACGATAGAATACATGTTCAGAAGCATCTTCAGCATTTTGATCATTATTTAGGAAACGAGGTGCTGTTTCCTTCCTTTATGCCAGATAGTTCTGAGTGTCACTCTTCATCCCTTATCTGAACATTGTGATTGATCTTAAACTGAACATTGTGATTGATCTTTAACTGAACATTGTGATTGATCTTTAACTGATCATTGTGATTGATCTTTAACTGATCATTGTGATTGATCTTTAACTGATCATTGTGATTGATCTTTAACTGAACATTGTGATTGATCTTTAACTGAACATTGTGATTGATCTTTAACTGATCATTGTGATTGATCTTTAACTGAACATTGTGATTGATCTTTAACTGATCATTGTGATTGATCTTTAACTGAACATTGTGATTGATCTTTAACTGATCATTGTGATTGATCTTTAACTGAACATTGTGATTGATCTTAAACTGAACATTGTGATTGATCTTTAACTGATCATTGTGATTGATCTTTAACTGAACGTTGTGATTGATCTTTAACTGAACATTGTTGTTGTTGTTCCTCCAGCGGTGCGAGCGCTGCAACCAGACTGGCGCCACGGTGGGCTGCTGCCTCACTTCCTGTCAGAGTAACTACCACTTCATGTGCGCTCGCTCCCGACACTGTGTGTTCCAGGACGACAAGAAGGTGTACTGTTACAAACACAGACACCTGCTCAGTGGAAAGGTATTACTGTTACCCTACACTCTAAAACTACTGTTACAAACACAGACACCTGCTCAGTGGAAAGGTATTACTGTTACCCTACACTCTAAAACTACTGTTACAAACACAGACACCTGCTCAGTGGAAAGGTATTACTGTTACCCTACACTCTAAAACTACTGTTACAAACACAGACACCTGCCCAGTGGAAAGTATTACTGTTAACGGGGGACGCATATCCGTCATTTTAGATTTCTTTGGCTATTCAAAAATAGCTAATAGCTAATCTAATGTGTTTGTACAGATGGTAAAGGGTCATTCTAATGTGTTTGTACAGATGGTAAAGGGTCATTCTAATGTGTTTGTACAGATGGTAAAGGGTCATTCTAATGTGTTTGTACAGATAGTAAAGGGTCATTCTAATGTGTTTGTACAGATGGTAAAGGGTCATTCTAATGTGTTTGTACAGATGGTAAAGGGTCATTCTAATGTGTTTGTACAGATGGTAAAGGGTCATTCTAATGTGTTTGTACAGATGGTAAAGGGTCATTCTAATGTGTTTGTACAGATAGTAAACGGTCATTCTAATGTGTTTGTACAGATGGTAAAGGGTCATTCTAATGTGTTTGTACAGATAGTAAAAGGTCATTCTAATGTGTTTGTACAGATGGTAAACGGTCATTCTAATGTGTTTGTACAGATAGTAAACGGTCATTCTAATGTGTTTGTACAGATAGTAAAGGGTCATTCTAATGTGTTTGTACAGATGGTAAAGGGTCATTCTAATGTGTTTGTACAGATGGTAAACGGTCATTCTAATGTGTTTGTACAGATGGTAAAGGGTCATTCTAATGTGTTTGTACAGATAGTAAACGGTCATTCTAATGTGTTTGTACAGATGGTAAAGGGTCATTCTAATGTGTTTGTACAGATGGTAAACGGTCATTCTAATGTGTTTGTACAGATAGTAAACGGTCATTTTAATGTGTTTGTACAGATAGTAAACGGTCATTCTAATGTGTTTGTACAGATAGTAAACGGTCATTCTAATGTGTTTGTACAGATAGTAAACGGTCATTCTAATGTGTTTGTACAGATGGTAAAGGGTCATTCTAATGTGTTTGTACAGATAGTAAAGGGTCATTCTAATGTGTTTGTACAGATAGTAAACGGTCATTCTAATGTGTTTGTACAGATAGTAAAGGGTCATTCTAATGTGTTTGTACAGATAGTAAAGGGTCATTCTAATGTGTTTGTACAGATAGTAAAGGGTCATTCTAATGTGTTTGTACAGATAGTAAAGGGTCATTCTAATGTGTTTGTACAGATAGTAAACGGTCATTCTAATGTGTTTGTACAGATAGTAAAGGGTCATTCTAATGTGTTTGTACAGATAGTAAACGGTCATTCTAATGTGTTTGTACAGATAGTAAAGGGTCATTCTAATGTGTTTGTACAGATAGTAAAGGGTCATTCTAATGTGTTTGTACAGATAGTAAACGGTCATTATAATGTGTTTGTACAGATGGTAAAGGGTCATTCTAATGTGTTTGTACAGATAGTAAAAGGTCATTCTAATGTGTTTGTACAGATAGTAAAGGGTCATTCTAATGTGTTTGTACAGATAGTAAAGGGTCATTCTAATGTGTTTGTACAGATAGTAAAAGGTCATTCTAATGTGTTTGTACAGATAGTAAAAGGTCATTCTAATGTGTTTGTACAGATAGTAAAGGGTCATTCTAATGTGTTTGTACAGATAGTAAAAGGTCATTCTAATGTGTTTGTACAGATAGTAAAAGGTCATTCTAATGTGTTTGTACAGATGGTAAACGGTCATTCTAATGTGTTTGTACAGATGGTAAAGGGTCATTCTAATGTGTTTGTACAGATAGTAAAAGGTCATTCTAATGTGTTTGTACAGATAGTAAACGGTCATTCTAATGTGTTTGTACAGATGGTAAAGGGTCATTCTAATGTGTTTGTACAGATAGTAAAGGGTCATTCTAATGTGTTTGTACAGATAGTAAAGGGTCATTCTAATGTGTTTGTACAGATGGTAAAGGGTCATTCTAATGTGTTTGTACAGATGGTAAACGGTCATTCTAATGTGTTTGTACAGATAGTAAAGGGTCATTCTAATGTGTTTGTACAGATAGTAAAGGGTCATTCTAATGTGTTTGTACAGATGGTAAACGGTCATTCTAATGTGTTTGTACAGATAGTAAAGGGTCATTCTAATGTGTTTGTACAGATAGTAAAGGGTCATTCTAATGTGTTTGTACAGATGGTAAAGGGTCATTCTAATGTGTTTGTACAGATAGTAAAAGGTCATTCTAATGTGTTTGTACAGATAGTAAAGGGTCATTCTAATGTGTTTGTACAGATAGTAAAGGGTCATTCTAATGTGTTTGTACAGATAGTAAAGGGTCATTCTAATGTGTTTGTACAGATAGTAAAAGGTCATTCTAATGTGTTTGTACAGATGGTAAAGGGTCATTCTAATGTGTTTGTACAGATAGTAAACGGTCATTCTAATGTGTTTGTACAGATAGTAAAGGGTCATTCTAATGTGTTTGTACAGATAGTAAAGGGTCATTCTAATGTGTTTGTACAGATAGTAAACGGTCATTCTAATGTGTTTGTACAGATGGTAAAGGGTCATTCTAATGTGTTTGTACAGATGGTAAAGGGTCATTCTAATGTGTTTGTACAGATGGTAAAGGGTCATTCTAATGTGTTTGTACAGATGGTAAAGGGTCATTCTAATGTGTTTGTACAGATGGTAAAGGGTCATTCTAATGTGTTTGTACAGATAGTAAAGGGTCATTCTAATGTGTTTGTACAGATGGTAAAGGGTCATTCTAATGTGTTTGTACAGATGGTAAAGGGTCATTCTAATGTGTTTGTACAGATGGTAAAGGGTCATTCTAATGTGTTTGTACAGATGGTAAAGGGTCATTCTAATGTGTTTGTACAGATAGTAAACGGTCATTCTAATGTGTTTGTACAGATAGTAAAGGGTCATTCTAATGTGTTTGTACAGATGGTAAACGGTCATTTTAATGTGTTTGTACAGATGGTAAAGGGTCATTCTAATGTGTTTGTACAGATAGTAAAGGGTCATTCTAATGTGTTTGTACAGATAGTAAAGGGTCATTCTAATGTGTTTGTACAGATAGTAAAGGGTCATTCTAATGTGTTTGTACAGATAGTAAACGGTCATTATAATGTGTTTGTACAGATGGTAAAGGGTCATTCTAATGTGTTTGTACAGATAGTAAACGGTCATTATAATGTGTTTGTACAGATGGTAAAGGGTCATTCTAATGTGTTTGTACAGATAGTAAACGGTCATTATAATGTGTTTGTACAGATAGTAAAAGGTCATTCTAATGTGTTTGTACAGATAGTAAAGGGTCATTCTAATGTGTTTGTACAGATGGTAAAGGGTCATTCTAATGTGTTTGTACAGATAGTAAACGGTCATTCTAATGTGTTTGTACAGATAGTAAAAGGTCATTCTAATGTGTTTGTACAGATAGTAAAGGGTCATTCTAATGTGTTTGTACAGATAGTAAAGGGTCATTCTAATGTGTTTGTACAGATAGTAAAAGGTCATTCTAATGTGTTTGTACAGATAGTAAAGGGTCATTCTAATGTGTTTGTACAGATAGTAAAGGGTCATTCTAATGTGTTTGTACAGATAGTAAAGGGTCATTCTAATGTGTTTGTACAGATAGTAAAAGGTCATTCTAATGTGTTTGTACAGATAGTAAAGGGTCATTCTAATGTGTTTGTACAGATAGTAAAAGGTCATTCTAATGTGTTTGTACAGATAGTAAAGGGTCATTCTAATGTGTTTGTACAGATAGTAAAGGGTCATTCTAATGTGTTTGTACAGATAGTAAAGGGTCATTCTAATGTGTTTGTACAGATGGTAAAGGGTCATTCTAATGTGTTTGTACAGATAGTAAACGGTCATTCTAATGTGTTTGTACAGATAGTAAACGGTCATTCTAATGTGTTTGTACAGATAGTAAACGGTCATTCTAATGTGTTTGTACAGATAGTAAACGGTCATTATAATGTGTTTGTACAGATAGTAAAGGGTCATTCTAATGTGTTTGTACAGATAGTAAACGGTCATTCTAATGTGTTTGTACAGATGGTAAAGGGTCATTCTAATGTGTTTGTACAGATGGTAAAGGGTCATTCTAATGTGTTTGTACAGATAGTAAAGGGTCATTCTAATGTGTTTGTACAGATGGTAAAGGGTCATTCTAATGTGTTTGTACAGATAGTAAACGGTCATTCTAATGTGTTTGTACAGATGGTAAAGGGTCATTCTAATGTGTTTGTACAGATAGTAAAGGGTCATTCTAATGTGTTTGTACAGATAGTAAACGGTCATTCTAATGTGTTTGTACAGATGGTAAAGGGTCATTCTAATGTGTTTGTACAGATGGTAAACGGTCATTCTAATGTGTTTGTACAGATGGTAAACGGTCATTCTAATGTGTTTGTACAGATGGTAAAGGGTCATTCTAATGTGTTTGTACAGATAGTAAACGGTCATTCTAATGTGTTTGTACAGATGGTAAACGGTCATGGGTTCGAGGTGAACCGCAGGGTGTACGTGGACTTTGAGGCCATCAGTCTCCGCAGGAAGTTCCTGACTGAACTGGAACCAGAAACCATCAAGTTGATGATCGGTACGTAGAACCGTTTCCTGCCTCGTTCCTGGTGGAAGCGTCTTGACTGTTTAGGGTTGTAGAACATAAAAAGGATCTGTTGTTGTCCCTCCTTCCCTCAGGTTCCTTACAGATTGACAAGCTAGGTGTCCTCAGTGAGCTGTCGGCTAGCAAAAGGAAACTGTTTCCTGTGGGTTTTCAGTAAGTTGCTCTTTTTTTTCTCTCCATGTTTCAGTATAGTGTTATATCTTATGTCTTAACCACGTGAACCCTAGCGTCCTTTTTCTGGGGTGAACATTCAGAGAAAATAGCAGATCTATCAGCTCACAACACTTCGCATTGCGATGTGGTGTGAGCTTTTGGCCCAGGTTTTTGGTTTAGAAATGCATAGAGTACAGTATATTTACACACGTTTAAAGGACAACTTCACCCATTTTCAACCTCCCCCGTATGTGTGCAATTTAGTTTTCTTGGTGTGACTAGTGTCAGTGGCAGACCCGAGTTCAGGGCTCTGCCTTTCACAAGTTTAGTGCAGATCGGAGCAACTGTGCGCCTCGCAAGTCCGGATGTTTACATTTGTGACGTCCACCGTCGTTCTGCCCCCCCACCCCCCACCCACCCCCCAGACAGTTTGAATATAACTAATAAATCCCATGCTGAGAGTTGGAACTCCCAAAGCAAGCTGTGGGTGAACTGTGACGAGATCTTGAGACATCGGTTTCTGGGAAAACATAACACTGTGGTTTGATCTGTTAATCTGAATGAATTGCTTTCATTTGTTATATTGTTTTTTTTTTTTAAAGTTGCCATATTCAAAATAAACTTTTCAATAAAAAAGAAATGTTACTGTGGATCATAAAGCCTGTGGCTCTTGAAACATAAAAACACTTCTCTTAACACATCCACTGCCAACGGCTAATCTCAGAACGTCCATCGTAGTGCCAAGCTATTTCTTACCTTTTTTGTTTTTTTGATTCCGTCATAGGCCCCGCTAAATCCGTTTAAAATCCGCGTTCATTTGGTTCGACACAAACACGGGACCCGACGGAACAAAACGCTGAAAACCGTGCCGCGATCCGACACTCCAATTTGGAGAACGAGAGCAAAACGCTACAATGGGGGATGCGGAGAGAAAAATCAACAAGCCGAGATAATGGCGTCCAAAGTTGATCGCTAGACAGGAAACGGAGACGGGACAAAAAACGGAAACAGTATTATTTCGTTTCCGGTCCGCCCCCTTCGAAACCGGAAGTGCAAAAAAAATCCGGAATCTGCACCTGCACGATTTAACATGGGAAAACACCCGCCCCGTAGGACTACGGAAACGGCAGTTAACGGTTGGATTTAACGGCCCGTAGGACTACGGGCCTGGCAGTGGATGTGTTAAGGGAAAGGGCGTTTTTCATATGAAATATTCAATATGCTGAAAGTGGCTCTGTTGCTTTTTCCCCACCACACCAAATCTCTTTGGCAATAATTACTGATCTGCAAGATCTACAATATGCCTTTCTGAGACAACATCACCCATTTTCAACCTATCTTCATGCAATTAGTCCTCACTAATGATCATGATAAAATGGTACCATGTCTGCTGTGGACACTTCAGAAACTCGCCTACCAGTGACATCATCGTTAGGCAGATTTATTTTTTCAAACAAGATTAAAAAAAAAATAGTTTAGATTTGTCTTAACGTGAGAACAATGGCTTCCATTATAGCATGCTAACTTTACAGTAATAGAAAGCCTGCAGTTTCTATTAGTGAGCAGACAGACATGTTACTATATTATAATGAGCATCAGTGAGGACCAGTTATATGAAGACAGGTTGAAATTGGGTGAAGTGGTCCTTTAAGGCGATGCACCGTTAACACATCCACCGCCAATGTCCGCCATAGGTTAATCTCATAATGTGCTCACCAGTGCCAAGGTTTTATTGTTGTTTTTTGTTTTTTTCACGTCACCATAGACCCCGTTAAAATCCTTTAGAATGCGCGATGCACTGTTTGTAAATATCGTGCAGATGGCCCTGTGTCTACCAGTGCAGACCACGTGTCAAACGGGGCAGCCATGTTGTAGTTAGAACGGTTTATGTTAAACAGTGATGACCGAGGAGAAAAAACTACAAGGGAGAAAAAGCAGTTTTAGTGTGCGCTTTAGAATGGAGGCCGACGGGAACGGCAAAACTGGATCGCAAATAGTTCCGTTTCCGGTGGTGTTACACTGAAAATGGTCCGTGTCGAAAATTGGAAAAAAAAACGGACCGTAGCACTACGGTCTCGACGCTTAACAGTTGGATTTAATGGACCGTAGGACTATGTTCTTGGCGTTTAATGTGTTAACACCCGTCTCTCTCTCTCTCTCTCTCTCTCTCTCTCAGGTGCTCTCGCTGGTACTGGAGCACGGTGAACCCCACACGGCGCTGCAAATACACCTGTACTGTCCAGGAGGTCCGTCCTCTGGTCCCTGAGAAACCTGTAGAGGAGCTGCCTGATCAGGGAGACAATCACACCACCGCCCACAGCCCCTGTCCTCTGTCTGGTGAGACTGACACTATATCTGTCCTCTGTCCCCCTTCTGGTGAGACTGACACTATAGATACTGTCCTCTGTCCTCTGTCTGGTGAGACTGACACTATAGATACTGTCCTCTGTCCTCTGTCTGGTGAGACTGACACTATAGATACTGTCCTCTGTCCTCTGTCTGGTGAGACTGACACTATAGATACTGTCCTCTGTCCTCTGTCTGGTGAGACTGACACTATAGATACTGTCCTCTGTCCTCTGTCTGGTGAGACTGACACTATAGATACTGTCCTCTGTCCTCTGTCTGGTGAGACTGACACTATAGATACTGTCCTCTGTCCTCTGTCTGGTGAGACTGACACTATAGACACTGTCCTCTGTCCTCTGTCTGGTGAGACTAACACTATAGATACTGTCCTCTGTCTGGTGAGACTGACACTATAGATACTGTCCTCTGTCCTCTGTCTGGTGAGACTGACACTATAGATACTGTCCTCTGTCCTCTGTCTGGTGAGACTGACACTATAGATACTGTCCTCTGTCTGGTGAGACTGACACTATAGATACTGTCCTCTGTCTGGTGAGACTGACACTATAGATACTGTCCTCTGTCTGGTGAGACTGACACTATAGATACTGTCCTCTGTCCTCTGTCTGGTGAGACTAACACTATAGATACTGTCCTCTGTCTGGTGAGACTGACACTATAGATACTGTCCTCTGTCCCCCTTCTGGTGAGACTGACACTATAGATACTGTCCTCTGTCCTCTGTCTGGTGAGACTGACACTATAGATACTGTCCTCTGTCTGGTGAGACTGACACTATAGACACTGTCCTCTGTCCTCTGTCTGGTGAGACTGACACTATAGATACTGTCCTCTGTCCTCTGTCTGGTGAGACTGACACTATAGACACTGTCCTCTGTCCTCTGTCTGGTGAGACTAACACTATAGATACTGTCCTCTGTCTGGTGAGACTGACACTATAGATACTGTCCTCTGTCTGGTGAGACTGACACTATAGACACTGTCCTCTGTCCTCTGTCTGGTGAGACTGACACTATAGATACTGTCCTCTGTCCTCTGTCTGGTGAGACTGACACTATAGATACTGTCCTCTGTCTGGTGAGACTGACACTATAGACACTGTCCTCTGTCCTCTGTCTGGTGAGACTGACACTATAGATACTGTCCTCTGTCCTCTGTCTGGTGAGACTGACACTATAGACACTGTCCTCTGTCCTCTGTCTGGTGAGACTAACACTATAGATACTGTCCTCTGTCTGGTGAGACTGACACTATAGATACTGTCCTCTGTCTGGTGAGACTGACACTATAGACACTGTCCTCTGTCCTCTGTCTGGTGAGACTGACACTATAGATACTGTCCTCTGTCCTCTGTCTGGTGAGACTGACACTATAGATACTGTCCTCTGTCTGGTGAGACTGACACTATAGATACTGTCCTCTGTCTGGTGAGACTGACACTATAGATACTGTCCTCTGTCCTCTGTCTGGTGAGACTGACACTATAGACACTGTCCTCTGTCCTCTGTCTGGTGAGACTAACACTATAGATACTGTCCTCTGTCTGGTGAGACTAACACTATAGATACTGTCCTCTGTCTGGTGAGACTAACACTATAGATACTGTCCTCTGTCTGGTGAGACTAACACTATAGATACTGTCCTCTGTCTGGTGAGACTGACACTATAGATACTGTCCTCTGTCTGGTGAGACTGACACTATAGATACTGTCCTCTGTCTGGTGAGACTGACACTATAGATACTGTCCTCTGTCCCCCTTCTGGTGAGACTAACACTATAGATACTGTCCTCTGTCTGGTGAGACTGACACTATAGACACTGTCCTCTGTCCCCCTTCTGGTGAGACTAACACTATAGATACTGTCCTCTGTCTGGTGAGACTAACACTATAGATACTGTCCTCTGCCCCCCTTCTGGTGAGACTAACACTATAGATACTGTCCTCTGTCTGGTGAGACTAACACTATAGACAATGTCCTCTGTCCCCCTTCTGGTGAGACTGACACTATAGATACTGTCCTCTATCCTATGAGACACTGTCCCTGTCCCCTGTCTGGTGAGACTAACACCTAGACACTGTCCCTGTCCCCTGTCTGGTGAGACTAACACTAGACGCTGTCCCTGTCCCCCTTCTGGTGAGACTATTTTTATTCAATTCAAAGGGCTTTATTGGCATGAGAAAACATACGTTTACATTGCCAAAGCAGAAAGCACAATACAACAATACAGCAACAAAAAATATTTGAATGTCAGAATCTTCAATAGATCAATTTCTATGTATCAAGATCACTGGGTGCAGGTATAGTGCAGGAATATACACAATGATTAGTCTTTAGGGTGGTTGTGTTCCGTTCGATATCCTTCTCCTATCACAGCAACTCACGAATCTTGCTGCTGTGTTTGCACATTGTTGTACTTCGCCCAGCAGATATGGGAGTTTTTTTGTCATTGGTCATGTTTTCAAAATCTCTGTGTGTGGTTGTAATCTGTGGGAAGTATGTGTCTCTGATGTCTTGGTACAATGGACAGACGGTTAGGAAGTGTAGCTCGGTTTCCACTTCCTTTTGTGTGCAGTGGGTGCATAGTCTGTCTTCTCTCGGGATACAGGTCTGCCTGTGACGACCTTTCTCGATCGCAAGACTGTGCTCACTGAGTCTGTACCTAGTTAAGATTTTTCTTTGTTTTGGGTCGGTCACGGTGCTCAGGTATTCTGCCACTGCATATTCTCTGTTTAGGTCCAGGTAGCATTCTAGTTTACTCTGCTTTTGTGTTGCTTCTTTCCAATGTGTAGTTTTCCTTTTGCTGTTCTATAATTTGGTTTAGTCCAATGGGTTAACACTAGTTAGAGACTAACACTAGACACTGTCTCCTGTGTGGTTAATATGAAACAAACAGCATGAGGCCAACATTAGTCCAGCACCAAACACAACTCTGCGTGGGAGACATCAACATAAACCAAACAACAAACACTCTCATACAAAATGCACAAGTATATCAGGATATGATTGCAAATAATGTGCTGACAAACCATACTTCTGAGAAGGAATGTGATCTCATGGCATGGAGTCTCACATGAGAATGAAAAAACAAACTACTAAATACAATTAACCCCCCAGTGTCCACGAGAGGACTGTCCGGGAAATCTGAACGGGGACTCAGTCAAATAAGATGGACAGAATAAGGCAGAGACACGTTCACAGTTTGAGAAGAATGGGTGATATATTTTGATATCAAAAGGAGCTTCAAAGCTTACAATTTCAGCAGGACAAGAAATGTATGCAACCTACCAGCGTTGAATTCAAAGCTCACACTTAATGGTTACAGGTTTTATACAAGCCACTTCAAACAATTCTCACAGCATCAAAAGACCTTCTGTCCCACATGGAGAAGGGTACATACACACATGTCCGTTCGCGACCGTTTCGTGTCCGTTTCATACCGTTTCCGCAAACGGAAACGGACGCCGTACGGTCGTGAACGGACATGTGTGTATGTACCCGAAGACACACCTGGCTCCTCCCCATTTTGCCACCCCCAACCATAGACTAGTTAATTTGTTTATCACCTTAGCATGTGAAGTGAAACAAAAGGATGTGTACAGCAGGTAACGCCACATGAATCTGTGGACGATACAGAAAGGTTCAGTTCTAACTGGAAAATGACACCTTTTTTTTTTCTCTTTCTACCAGAATCTGAAGCCCAAGAGACGGTCACACCCGAATCCCATCCCCCGTCTGAGGTGTCCTCCAGCAACCCAGCCCCCTCCTCCAAACCTGAACCCGGGGCCAGGCCAAAGATGCCCAGGAGGCCGGCTGGAGGAATGTTCCGGCCTTTGCCTAAGCCAGGTAAACCACCAATACATGTGAAACATGTCCAAGTCCAGCAATACTTTGAATCCAATGTTACCACCCTAGTCATTCAGTTAGTTTCTCTCTAGTTACTCATGACCACAACATTCTTTGAGTGTTTAATGTGTTTGTTTTTGTATTTTAGTGGCTCGTAAACCTCACCACATATTGACCATAAGTGACCTGGAGGAAACTCGCCGACCGCGGCGCCACAGCCCCCACTCGCAGCCCCCGGCGCTCCGCAGCCACATCTCCCCTCCCCCCCTGGGCCCCCACGCCGGCCCCGGGCCCATCACGCTCCGCGCAGCAAACAAGTCGTCCCTGCCCACCTCCCCGCTCTTCCCCCTCGGCGCCTCCGACGGCCTTCTGCTGACGTCTCCCTCGCCGCGCCCCGGCGGCGCCGGCGGCCGAAGCGCCTCCTCCTCCTCCGCCCGCGCTACCTCAGGGATGTTCCCCTACCCGCCGTGGCAGGACGGCGTGGGGGGGGGCCTGTCCTTCTCGCCCACGGTCCAGCATTCGCCCCGCCCCCGGCTGTCGTTCGACCTGAGCCAGACGGACTCGGTGGAAGTGCCGCACAACTTCCTGGCGTCTCCGGAGCCCGAGGACGTTTCGGCGGCGAACGGCGCCTCGTCGCCCTCAAGGGACTCGTTCCACAAAGACCCCGACATGACGGAGGACGCCGAGCTGAAGACGACGGAGCTGGAGATCGAAGAGACTCTCCTGAACGAAGGCGTGGCCATGAACTGCGAGGCCCAGATCGTGGTGGAGGGCGACGGCAACCAGGAGGAGTTCTGGGGCCGCGCGCGGGAGGTTCACAAGAGGAAGTCTCGCGTGAAGTCTCTGCCGCGTGCGCCGCCCGCCGCCAGACAGGACAAGCTGGCCAACAACAGCTCGTCCGACGAGGACATGGAGCACTATTTCGACTTCTCCCGCACGATAGTCACCGGCCGCGCCGGGGGAAGAGATCAACCCTCGTCCCCCTCCTCGCCCCCCGCCGCCCCCCCCAGGCCCATTCCTCAGCTGGACGGCGTGGACGACGGTACGGAGAGCGACGCCAGCGTAGCCGCCAACAACGGCGCCCTGAAGGTCAAGGGCTCTAAAGCGGCTCAGAGCAAAACCGCTCCGTCTGAGCCGGAGGCTTCCAGTAACGGTCCGAGCGCCGGCAGCCCGGAAGTCCCCAGGACGTCCTCCTCCTCGGACAGGCTGACCCCCCCGTCGGTTCCCGTTTGTTCTGCCGGCGGAACCCCGGCCAACGGCCCGCCCTCCTCGGACGCCGACGGCGGTCACATGGACGAGGCCGACGGCGTCCCGGTTCCTCCACAGAGTCCCGCCGCCTCGCTGCTCACCACGCAGCAGCAGAGCTCCAGCACTCCTCTAGAAGCTCACCCCGTGGCACAGGAAGCCACTTTAAACAGTACCAACGTGCCTGAAGCCACAGCCCACCCAGAACACCTGTTCCACCACGGGCCCGGCTCGGAGTTCGCCTCGGAAACGACGCCTCTCGTCCTGGAGCGGTGCGACCCCCCCTCCTCCCCCAGCGCCCACCTCACCGAGCTGGTCCCTCTGCTGGAGGACGCGGCCTCCCTGGACCCCGACGGAGACCCTTCGTTAGCGTACGCCGCGGACGACGGCCAGGGGTCCCTGTTGGACCTCCTGCAGCCCTCGTCCCTCATGCCCGCAGAGATGCCCCATCCCGCTCAGGTCCTCGTGGACCCTCTGAACATTAACCCCTCCTTGCCCGGCTTCGACCACCAGACCCCTCTGACGGCGAGCATCACCCTCCAGCCGGTCGCGGCATCCGCCGCGCAAGACTCGTCCGCCCTGACGCCCCTGGACTGTCTGTGCACCAAACTGAGCCCCTTCGCTCCTCCGGCTCTGAACGCGCTCCCTCAGAACGACCCCCTGCTGTCTGCCACGTCCAGCACCACCAGCCACCCGGTGGCGCCGTACGGAACCGTGCCACATATGTACTCCACACAGACGCAGCCCTTGGGTTCCGCGGCAATAACCATCGTGTCTTCCTCCGTGTCGTCCGTGTCCTCTGTGCCCGTGACGCTGTCCACCCAGTGTCCCTCCGTCACCCTGTCCGCCCAGTGTCCGTCTGTCCCGCCCGCCTCGGCGCCCCCCATGCTGATCAACGGCTACACCTCGTCCTCTGTGCAGAAGGAAGCCACCTCGGGCCACACCATCTCCATCAACTTCGCCACGCCCCGGCCGGCCCTGGAGCCGGCCCAGCAGCCCCACCTGGTGTCCCAGGCTCTGCCGGGCCACGCCATCCTCACCGTGAAGGAGGTGGGCGGTCCCAACGTGGACCCCACGCCCCACGTGCTGCTGGTGAACCGCCTGGGCCAGATCTTCGTGAAGAACCCGGAGAGCAACACCTTCCAGCTGCCCTCGCCCAACTCCTCCTCCTACAACTGTGTGACGCAGATCGCCAGCCTGCTGCAGAGCAACGCCCTGTCGGCCACGCTGGCCGCGGCGGGCAACATGAGCGTCGTCCCGCCGCTGTCGCTGCCCTGCGCCAACATGACGGCCTCGCTGCCCCTCCAGGTCACGCCCATCGTCAACAACCCCGCCTCCTCCGCCATCACCCAGCTCCTCACGCACAACAACAACGGCGCCACGGCGTCCGCCAAGGCCAAGAAGACCAAGAAGAAGAACTCCAAGGCGCCGCCGGCCGCCGTCGTCGACGGCGTCCTCCCCGAGATCAAGAAACCCAAGAAGAAGAAGGAGCCTTCCGCCTCCAGGAAGTCGAAGTCGGCCAATAAGGCGGCGTCGGAGCTTCTCAAGCCCCTCCTCCCCGCGGCGGAGAATCATCCCCCCCGCAACCCGGGCCCAGAGAGCGCCCAGGCCATCATCAACGAGGCCATGGCCAGCCACTACACCCCCAAGTGGAGCGGGCCTCGGACCCTCAGCCCGTCCTCCCTGGTCCTCCCCCCCGACCTGCTGATCGACCCCGACACTCTGGTTCTGCCGGCGCCGCCCCCCCCCGCCGCGTTGGCCTCGCCGCCGCCCCCCCGGCCCCGCACCCACGTCCGCATGAAGAGGGTCTCCTCGCTGTCCGACCGCTACGTCTCCAAGAAGGCCAGGGTGGACTTCCTGGAGCCCGAGCCCCCCAGCCTGGCCGAGAAGGAGCGCCTGCACGCGCCGCCCACCTTCGCCAGCATGTCCGTGTCCAGCAGGGCCTCGGGGGTCCGCATCAAGACCCCCACGGTGAAAGGAGTGCTGGACCTGGACAAGCTGAAGCAGGAGCCCTGCAGTGACTCAGACAGCTCAGGGTGAGAGTTCTATGTCCTCCTTAAACACCTTCCTGTGACGTGTTACTGAACAAACACTCTATAGCAATGAGTACTATCACAATATAGAGCTATTTAACACTGTTACTGAACAAACACTATAGTAATGATTACTATCACAATATAGAGCTATTTAACACCGTTACTGAACAAACACTCTATAGTAATGATTACTATCACAATATAGATCTATTTAACACTGTTACTGAACAAACACTCTATAGCAATGATTACTATCACAATATAGATCTATTTAACACTGTTACTGAACAAACACTCTATAGCAATGATTACTATCACAATATAGAGCTATTTAACACTGTTACTGAACAAACACTCTATAGTAATGATTACTATCACAATATAGAGCTATTTAACACTGTTACTGAATAACTTACAGCACTTAAGAACCAAAGCTGTATGGGTAGAGCTGGTCAATATCACAGAAATAGGGTCGGTTCTGTCTGTTTTGTTTCACAAAAACTAAAAGCCAAAACTCTCAAACTTTCTTTCTTTTTCCTTTATTTATTCAGGGAAACCCATTTAGAGCAAGCTCTCTTTTTCAAGGACACCCTGATAACAAACATTTGAATCGCATTACAATGTCACAACTAATTTAACAATAAAGCAAAAAAGAAAAGCAGAAGCATAAAACAACATTAAAATAATCGCAAAAGGCGGTGAATCAGACAATACAGTGAGGACATGGATAACAACACAGATTTAAATATCAGATGCAAATAAACAGTGTTACATGAAACATGTGCAGTCACTATGTAGTGTGTCCTCAAGAAGCACCCTGAATGTCTCTATGTAGTGTGTCCTCAAGAAGCACCCTGAATGTCTCTATGTAGTGTGTCCTCAAGAAGCACCCTGAATGTCTCTATGTAGTGTGTCCTCAAGAAGCACCCTGAATGTCTCTATGTAGTGTGTCCTCAAGAAGCACCCTGAATGTCTCTATGTAGTGTGTCCTCAAGAAGCACCCTGAATGTCTCTATGTAGTGTGTCCTCTAGAAGCACCCTTAATGTCTCTATGTAGTGTGTCCTCAAGAAGCACCCTGAATGTCTCTATGTAGTGTGTCCTCTAGAAGCACCCTGAATGTCTCTATGTAGTGTGTCCTCAAGAAGCACCCTGAATGTCTCTATGTAGTGTGTCCTCAAGAAGCACCCTGAATGTCTCTATGTAGTGTGTCCTCTAGAAGCACCCTGAATGTCTCTATGTAGTGTGTCCTCAAGAAGCACCCTGAATGTCTCTATGTAGTGTGTCCTCTAGAAGCACCCTGAATGTCTCTATGTAGTGTGTCCTCAAGAAGCACCCTGAATGTCTCTATGTAGTGTGTCCTCAAGAAGCACCCTGAATGTCTCTATGTAGTGTGTCCTCTAGAAGCACCCTGTATGTCTCTATTGAGACCAATCACACCAGTTTCAGAGAGTCCTGAAGTTTGTTCCATTTGTGTGGAGCATAATACATGAAAGCAGTTTTTCCTTGCTCACTGCTCTTAGCGTGGACTGGTATATCTAATGTGTGTTTGTGAACGTGTTGATGGACTGGTATATCTAATGCGTGTTTGTGAACGTGTTGATGGACTGGTATATCTAATGTGTGTTTGTGAACGTGTTGATGGACTGGTATATCTAATGTGTGTGTGTGAACGTGTTGAGTGACCAGTAACCTTTGGTTCTAAAAGCGAGGATAGGTATAAAGGAAGTTTACCACACAAGGCCTTATAAATAAATAAAATACGATGTTGCTCTCTACGAACTGCGAGAGAAGGCCAACCCACTTTATCATATAAAATACAGTGATGGGTGAGATAATCATCACCAGTAATAAAACGCAAGGCACTGTGTGGTAGACTGCATCCAGAGGCTTCAAAACTCTGGCCGCTTTCTCTAATGTGTCCTCTGTTATACGTCAGTCAGTTACTTTGTGTTAACGCTGTGATGTCATGGTTCAGGTCGGGGTCGTGGGACAGTCTGTCCATGTCCAGAGGAGACCCAGCCAAAGCACCGGGCTGGGACACAGTGGGACACAGCAGCACCCTGACCGACTGGAACAAGTACTCAGGTAGTCTGAAGCACTTTAAACCCTCTGTACTGTACTTACAGCAGTGGTTTTCAACCTGTTTCATATCAAGGTCCATTATTTATTCTGCATTTGAGCCACGGATTCACCATTTGATGAGATTTAGACCCTCAGACCCAAAACGTATAGAATATTTTGTTGTCGTTGGATGAGATTTTGTCCATAGTTCCATCCATGTTGTATTGATGTTTGTTCCATAGGAGAGAGAACAGGCAAACGTTGATCAAATGAACAATTATTCTACATTCTCTAATTGTGTAGACTTCTTGAAATATTAAGTAATGCAGATGTTTAACAATAATGTAACTCTTGCTTTAATGGATTAAAGATGCATTGCCATGATTCTGGTACTTTAGTCTGTCCATGGAGTTGACATTACTCTATACCAGTGATTTTATTCTCAAGGACCCCCTGTTACATAATGTATTAGGCCATGGACCTCCATTTGATACCATTGTTATGTCTGCGTTTTGTATAAAACATCAACATATTGTTTTGTTGGTGGTGTTAGGTGCTGCTTCCAGCTCAGATGAGGAAGCTTTACCATCGGATGAAGACGAGGATTATCCTCCCAGCAGAGACCAGCCTCACCTCCGCTTCCACATTACCAGTGACGATGGCTTCAGTGTGGAGGCAGACAGCATAGAGGGTGAGACCTTTAATTAATATTATACATGATTAATAACCAGTGTGGAGGCAGACAGTATAGAGGGTGAGACCTGGTGAAGGAAGCAAAACTTGGGGTTATTGCACATCCTGTTGCGCGGTTCCGTCGCACGCGCGAGCACACACACACACACACACACACACACACACACACACACACACACACAGACACAGACACAGAGATCCGTAAGAATGTTTTCTGTGTAAACGCGCGTAACTGATGTGGTCGTGTCTGTGAAGTGGTTGTGTTGTGCTGTTGGTGTGCTGCGCTGAACGGAACGCAGTGAATGGAATGTGGCTCGATGTTGCCATGTGGGGACGCGTTGTGAGCTTGTAGATCGGCTGTTTTCCAAGAGGCAATGTATATGTGTGAAGGCGCTTTGTTTGGCCTTCTTTTCATAGACCGTGTTGCTTGTAGGGCCGCAGGCGAAAGTACAGACCTTGCTGCTTGTTTCTCGCGCGAAACCCACGAACGTGGCAACCCTGCGCAGTGTGATGTCCGATTGTTTGACACATAAACGCTATTAATAAGCGGAGATTTGTTGAAATTGCAAAAAGGGCATCGCAGTTGTGTTCAGATGGTAATGGTCAATGGATGTGTGCAAAATCAGATCAATTGCTCCAGGCAGTGAGGAGAAACGGGCACGCACCAAGGCCACAGAGGTTACTAGAATTATAGTAGGATAACCACTGGAGTTTCATCACACTGTCAGAGATTGCTTCACATCTGCTGAACTATTACAACACCAGTGGTTCTCAAACGTTTTAGTTTCAAGGTTTCTCAGCTCTTTCTGACATACAGAGTGTGTGATTGAACCGTCTGTCTGTAAAGACTATTATGATGTTTTTATGCACACGACCATGAATGAAATGCCTGAATATCCATAATATTGAGTGAATATAGAGTACAGTAAAGTCCTGACGTCACTCGTTCATCCCCAGGTTTGTAAAGTAATGTCTCTATGGAGAATAACATTGGGTCATCTTACAATCGTCTCATATAAGAATTCTGTTCCAAAAATGTACAAACTGTCTCGGCGATATTGTCAGGGAGGAGGTTCTGTATCGTTTATGATAGTCAGTCACTTATATTTCATACAGTCTGTTTCTGGTGAAAATGTAACTAATTCGGCAGAAATAACATTATGGTTTTCTCACCGTCAGTTGATGCTTCATATCCATAAGAGTCAAACCGTCGTGGTCATTTGTTTATTTGTGGAACACAGTTCTTATTTGACACGATATTAAACACGTCTATGGGATTCAGAATGGGGGTGGAAAACCGCGACCCAGGTAGATAAACCTAGGATGTGTAAATTACGTCAGACTTTGGTGCTCTATATACTTATGTATTAATATATGTTCCTATGTAAACCCCCAGTGGCGTGGCGCACGGTGATGGACGGCGTCCAGGAGGCGCGGGCCATCGCCAGGCTGAGGGAGCTGACGTTCCTGGGCATGACGGGCAGCCGCATGCTGGGTCTGCTCCACGACGCCGTGCTCTTTCTGCTAGAGCAGCTGCAGGGGGCGCCGCGCTGCCAACGCTACGCCTTCCGCTTCTTCAAGCAGCTCAGCCAGGAGGAAGACCTGCCCGTCAACCCCAGCGGCTGTGCCCGCTCCGAGCTCCACCTGAGGTAATGTGTGTGTGTGTGTGTGTGTGTGTGTGTGTGTGTGTGTGTGTGTGTGTGTGTGTGTGTGTGTGTGTGTGTGTGTGTGTGTGTGTGTGTGTGTGTGTGTGTGTGTGTGTGGGCTGTGCCCGCTCCGAGCTCCACCTGAGGTAATGTGTGTGGGCCATGCCCGCTTTGTGTGGGTCTGTGTCCGCTATGTGTGGGTCTGTGCCCGCTATGTGTGGGTCTGTGCCCGCTATGTGTGGGGCATGCCCGCTATATAGGGACACGTAGCTGAGGCCTGGAATCGAACCTGGGACCTCCGGCCTCCCAGGCGGGCCCTCCTCTAACCATTCCGCTATGGCCCGCTGCGGAGGAAGGGAGGGAACGGGCCTTTTTTCATCAAACTAGATTTTCAGTTTGATGAAAATCTAGTCCTATGTTGTGCTGATCAGAGCAATGGTCACTGAGTTATGACCATTTGAAGTGTTAAACACTGTAACACTGCTGTAATACTGCTGTAGCCCCCCCCCCCCCCCCTGAACTCGGGTCTGCCATTGTCAGTGGCAGACCCGAGTTCAGGGTTCTGCCTTTCATAAGTTTAGTGCAGATCGGAGGAATTGTGAGCCTCGCAAGTCCGGATGTTTACGCTTGTGACGTCCACCGTCAGTCTGCCCCCACCCACCCCCCCCCCCCCCCCCCTCCCTTTTTGTGACGAGATCTTGAGACATCGGTTTCTGGGAAAACAACACTGTGGTTTGATCTGTGGATCATAAAGCTTTGTGGCCCCTGAGAAATAAAAACACTTGTCTTAACCCATTGAGACCTGAAGCCGATTCTACATGTGTCCTAAATCTCAACAGTTTTCTGAAAAACGTATGTTTCTATATCAGTGGTGCTCAATCTTTTTCATGTCAAGGACCCCCACAATTATATGTATTTGGCCGCGGACCCCCATCAAAATATTTTGTTCCAGCCCTCAGAAGCAAAGATTTGAGTTAAAAATGTTCGCTTTAAAAAAATATATATATATTCAGAAGATTTGCACACATTTTCACGATTTTTCAAAAATAGCAGATCTACAAGCTCGTAGCGCGGCACTCGGTGCAGCGCTATGAGCTTGTAGATCTGCTATTTTTGAATAGCCCAAAGTGTAAAATAGTGCTTTTTAGCTCAAATCAAAAAATGACACAGTTCCAGGTCTTAATGGGTTAAGGGACTTAAGGGAAAGGGCGTTTTTCATATGAAATATTCAATATGCTGAAAGTGGCTCTGTTGCTTTTTCCCCACCACACCAAATCTCTTTGGCGAAAATTTACTGATCTACAAGATCTACTTTCTGAGACCCGTTGTGAGCTTGTGGATCGGCTACTTTGACTGAATGTCCGCCTATTATGACACGTCCAGAAGGAGGATGCCAGGGTTCATGTGGTTAAACTGAACTCCCTGCGCCAGCAGGGCTGGAAGTGAACCTGAGACGTGGGTTTCTGGGAAAGAATTAGGACTTATGGTTTGATTCATGGTCCACGGTATCAACGGTTCACTGGTGGATCCTGGCTGTGGTTCTGTTCTGACGGCCTTGCCAAGCGTCATCGTTTATAAGAAGGAACGCATCCGTGTCATTTTCAGATTCCTTTGGCTATTAAAAATAGCAGATCTACAATCTGCTATTTATTAATTTTGAAAAATCTTGAAACTTTGTGCAAATCTTTGAATGTATATATATTTTTAAAGCACATTTTTTAACTCTTTGATCTGTGCTTCTGGGGGTCCCTGGAACAACATATGTTGAGATGGGGGTCCGCGGCCAAATACATATCATTTTGGGGTGGTCCTTGACATGTAAAAGTTGGAGCACCACTGATACAGTTATAGCAACATACTGTTAGGATTTAGACAACATTTATAGATATGTACAGGGGTGCACATAACAGGTGCGTATGTGCACCCAAAATAAAAAATGCGCACCACATCAGGCGACGTGAGGCGCTTTTGCGCACCAACAGCTGGGACAGGAATTTCCAAGCTTTTATTTTTTAGCAAAACTAAAAAATAAAAGCCTGGAGATCGAGGCTAGGAATTTCCTTCCTGAAGCCACACTCACACAATCACTCTAAAGCACCCGTCGGCCCCATGTACAGCCATTAGGCACAGGGGTAGAGATATGACTCGCGTCGCCTCGCATCGCCTCGCTGCGTGCACGCAGCCAGCAGCGGCTGTTAGAGGCACTCGTCACCGATGATGAACGCACCGTAATGGTGCAAAATATGCCGCGAACGTCCCAATCTGGCGGATAAAATCAGCGCAGCAGCACAGGGCACCAACCTTGGGGGCTTTATCTAACAGCGTGAGAAAAAAAAACGGCGAAAATCGGCGTTGACAAAACTGTCCGGTGGGCTCCGGGCTGAACCCCCCCCCCGTTGACAAAACGGGACGGGCGCCATGCGCACCAAGTCACATGTCCAGGTGCTCTTCTGCGTACCAGACCTAAAAAGTTATGTGCACCCCTGGACATGTATATGAAATTTGCACACATTTAACACAGTTTTCAAAAATGGCAGATCTACAAGTCCATGGCGCAGCACCGAGCCGCGCTATGAGCTTGTAGATCTGCTGTTTTAATAGCCACGGAAACGTAATAATGACACAGATGTGGTCGTGGTTCCTGGTCGTAATGGGTTAACATTTGACGTGACCAGTCGACAGTCACAGGGTTTGTTTGATCATAGTTTCTGTTTGGTTGTTCTCTGGAATCACCTGAATGTGAAGCTGTGATCATTAAGGGGAAAAGGTACGGTGATCTCAGACCAACGTACGGTACTTCCCCTCCGTGGGCTGAGATGAATGCTTAGTGCGTAGTAGTAGTTCCACTGTCTGTAACCTCCCCCCCACACACACACACACACACACACACACACACACACACACACACACACACACACACACACACACACACACACACACACACACACACACTCCCCCTGTCTGTCTGAGTGCTCACACACTGTTCTGTTTCACTATGAACCTGGAACAACCTGTTCATTTATTTATAACTTTCACTATGAACCTCCTTCCATGTTAGGCAGTGGTGTAAACGTAACTAAGTACATTTACTCAAGTACCGCACTTAAGTACAATTTTGAGGTATATTTTACTTTATTGGCGTATTTCCGATTATCTATACTTTTACTTCTGTAGATTTGCAATTTTCAAACATTTTAGTACTTTTACTTTTGTTACTTTAAGTATATTTTGATACCAATACTTTTGGACTTTTACTCAGGTACATTTTTAAAGGGTCTACACCATGAATTTAAAAAATAATAATAATATTTGATATCATATTGTTTATGTCCCTCAAACGTTTTTCAAAAGGTTTGAGCCTAAATCAAGCCTCAGATATTCTCATTCCAACTACGGTAACTTCTCTCTGGCTTATAAAGCACTTTCACCTGAAAGCCTGAGTGTTCAAACTGGGGTATTTTTGGGGATAGAAGAGAGGGGTAGGGGAGACCAAAAACACACAAAAAAAGTTTAATTCTGGACTTTTACTTGCAACAGAGCACTTATACATTGCACTATTGATAACAAACATTTGAGTACTTTTCCCACCACTGATATGAGGTTAGAATGTTTTGCCCCTCTGATAATGAATCCAGCAGAAAGTGACATTTATGATTGATTTTGCATGACGTTGTGTACGATGAAAAATGAAACCTAAATCTGTCATTACATCCGTTCACTGAGCACAAATCATCCACATTATAACCATTACATTGTCTTGGTGTAAGAGCGTGAATCTGAAGCAGGTCTTATCGGAAGCTGTGAAGTGTCCCTTTAATCGATGTTCTGTCCTGTTTATGTTTTTCAGGAAGTCCACGTTTGACATGTTCAACTTCCTGGCCTCTCAGCACAGACAGCTGCCCGACATCCTGCCTTATGATGATGAGGAGGATGAGGTTCTCCTTAAATCCACCAGGTCTGTGTGTGTGTCTGTGTGTGTGTGTGTGTGTGTGTGTGTGTGTGTGTGTGTGTGTGTGTGCGTGTGTGTGCGCGTGTGTGTATTACTATACTTGCGAGGACCAAATATAGTAGAATTTGAAGAAATATACATTATGAGGACCGTTTTCCTGGTCCTCACAAGACAAATGGTTGTTTTATAGTTAAAAAACATTTTTAGAGATACGTTTACAATCAGAAAAACATTCAGGTTAGGATTAGACATTTAGAGGTTTAGGTTTAGGGATTGGAATTAGAGTTAAACATGACTTAATACTTAGTTTGCGCGCCAGTGTCATGCACCGAAAAATAGCTGATCTATAAGCTCACAACGCGTCGCAGCGCGACGCGTTGTGGGCTTGTAGATCTGCTGTTTTTCGGCTTTAGGCTTACGGTTAAAAATGGCAATTGTTATTTTTAAATGGCATTCATAACATGGCTGTCCTAACGTGTTGATGTCTTCACAAGTATAGTAATACAAAGAAATCTATTACCCACTAAAAATGTCATTTCATTTAATTTGCCCCTAGAGGCCTAACAATAAGGCCGACATAAATGTCAGTGTATGTGTTGGATGCAGCTCAAAGTTCACTCAGGTGTCTTAATTAGTTTGTCTCCGTCCGTCCTTCCTAGTCCGTGTTATTACAGAGAAACGGGCGACAGTGGCCAAAACTCTATCGAAAATCTGCTAAAGTGGCCGTTTTTGGCCATTATCTCTGGAACAGAAGGTCCATTCTGCTCAGTTCAAAGCTCGTTGGATGTGTGACTTTGAGGACATTAGCTGCCAAAAACGTTTAGAATTTGTTTTTTTGGCAAAAAAAAGTATTTTTTTACAAAAAATAAATCTAAAATTATTCTTTATTTTTGGGGTTTTTCCGTTTTTCCGTTCGTCACAAAGAACCAGGAGATAACATTCTCCAAAAAGTTGCTGCTCCATTCACTTCAATGTTAAAAAATAAACGGACAAAAAAATAAAAAAGATTCTAAGTACTAGCTTCGAAAAGTCTGGCAGCCTGTGAGGGTAAAAAAAAAGAACTCTGGCAGTTTAAGAGTTAAGCTCATAATGACACCTTTCCGGGGTTTTCGGGTCTAAAGGTATGATAATTGTTTGGGCCGGGCTGAGCCTCGAGCCGGCCCAGTAGGGCCAGGACTTCATTTTCAGGACCGTTGAGAACTGTAGTGTGTGTGTGTGTGTGTGTGTGTGTGTGTGTGTGTGTGTGTGTGTGTGTGTGTGTGTGGCGTAATGTGTATCTCATCCTCTGTATAGTAATGTTTGTTGATAAACTCACCATGGTATCTGACATCATCTTCATCCCACGGCCGGCGATGTGCAAATAAAACAACCCTTTAAGATGATGTTTTACAGCAGAGACAGAGCGGGGGGGTTTCCCCAGGGTTTCATTTAAATGTCCTAATTCATTTCATGTGTTGCTGTGTATAAACATTGGAGCTGCACTAGTGGTGTGTTTCCATAGAGATCCATGTAAACATTCAACATCTATACCAGCATCATCTATACCAGTGGTTTTCAACCAGTGGTCCGGGGACCACCACAGTGGTCCTTGGAGGGGTACCAGGGGGTCCCCAGCTAAATGAGTTAACATAGCGTCACAATCATTTTTAACCAGCTAGCTTGTTCAAAAATAGCAGATCTACAAGCTCATAGCGCGGCACCGAGTGCCGCGCTATGAGCTTGTAGATCTGCTATTTTTGAAAAATCCTGGAAAATGTGTGCATATCTTTGAATATATATTTTTTTAAAGCAAACATTTTTTAACTCAAATCTTTACTTCTGGGGGTCCCTGGCACAAAGACCCTGTTGTATTTAATGTCTGAGATTCACTCTGCACTGACACAGATGTCAACCCACGTAGGAAGGTTTACTCTTGACTAGGACTGTCACCTTTACACATTTAAGTTGACCATTCATTGTCACTCAAATAATTGCGATTAACGATTTAAATTGTGTTTTTGGTCATTGAACATTAGAACATATGAAGCCTTTTAGGTTTCCTAATAAAAATATGACGAATAACTGAAATATACAAAGAAATTATTGACATATTTAATCATTTTATATATCATATATTATATTTTGAAAATATGTGAACATTTTTAAACATGGAAACGATTATGACGATTGTGCTAAAAGTAATTGTGACTACCGGCATCTCAAATAATTGTGAGAGTGACAGATGAAGAGAAGTGAATGTGTTCTGACAGTGAGTTAGCATGTTGCTAACATCATGTCTTCTCCTTGTCTAGACGAGCCACCAGTCTGGAGCTGACAGTATGTTAGCATGTTAGCATGTTGCTAACATCACGTCTTAAACTCTTCTCCTTGTTTAGACGAGCCACCAGTCTGGAGCTGACAGTATGTTAGCATGTTAGCATGTTAGCATGTTGCTAACATCACATCTTAAACTCTTCTCCTTGTCTAGACGAGCCACCAGTCTGGAGCTTACAGTATGTTAGCATGTTAGCATGTTGCTAACATCACGTCTTAAACTCTTCTCCTTGTCTAGACGAGCCACCAGTCTGGAGCTGCCGATGGCCATGAGGTTCAGACACCTGGAGAGGACGTCCAAAGAGGCTGTGGGGGTTTACAGGTCAGTGTTGCCAGGTTTGTGGGGGTTTACAGGTCAGTGTTGCCAGGTTTGGGGGGTTTACAGGTCAGGGAGTCAGCGTTGCCAGGTTTGTGGGGGTTTACACGTCAGTGTTGCCAGGTTTGTGGGGGTTTACAGGTCAGTGTTGCCAGGTTTGTGGGGGTTTACAGGTCAGTGTTGCCAGGTTTGTGGGGGTTTACAGGTCAGTGTTGCCAGGTTTGTGGGGGTTTACAGGTCAGTGTTGCCAGGTTTGTGGGGCTTTACAGGTCAGCGTTGCCAGGTTTGTGGGGCTTTACAGGTCAGTGTTGCCAGGTTTGTGGGGGTTTACACGTCAGTGTTGCCAGGTTTGTAGGGGTTTACAGGTCAGTGAGTCAGTGTTGCCAGGTTTGCTTATAATGGATGTGTCTCCGCTATTCAAACCATCATAACTCAAGGTTGTTTGTCAAAACATTTCATACATGTTATGATATAGGATAAAAAAACAATGTGGGTTTTCAGAAGCTGCCCTGCTTAAAATGAGAGGGGGGGGGGGGGGGGAGTGGCCAAGGAGTTGTCATCTGTGGTTCTGACATCATAAACACAGTTTAAGTTCCTTTCCTCAGCTCGGAGTAAATGGTTAGGTAGATAAACTTTAAAAAGAGTCTCAGGAGCGCTGTTGAAGAAAAAAGCCTTTATTTCAGCATGGCTAGGCAAAGATTATAAATGTGCTACAGATGCTACATCTTTAATCTTTGTGTTGCCATGCTGAAATAAAGGCAACTGAACAGTACAAATTACACTCCCCCATGAAGCCTTGAATGTTTTTGTCTAAACTGGTTGTTATTCTTCAGGGTTGTGGGAACCTCCTCAACGCTGTGTTTCCTCCTCCTATCCTGTTGAACAGAGTTTTATTAACCTTCAACAGTTTCCTGTTTTTCACTGTTTTCAATCCAGTCTGCTCAGCCTGAGGAGGAGGAGGAGGAGGAGGAGTTATTCACTTCTCCTCCTAATGCACTGCTTCTCACACTTGTTCATGTCAAGGACCCCCACATGAATCATGTATTTGTCCACAGACCCCCATCTCAACAGATTTAGTTCAGGGATAAGGATAATTCCTTTTAACAGGTCGTTCATGAAAGTCCTTGCGGTCTTGTTTCCAATGAGAACCTGTGAGCAATTAGGGGTTAAGAGTCTTGCTCAGGGACACATTTCATTTCATCGACACATATGCTGGCCTGGCCTGGAATCGAAGCTGGGGCAACCAGGGCCTCTGGCTCCCTAGGCGGGCTCACTAACCACTCAGCTATGGCCGCCCCCATACAAGATTTGTGTTGTTAAAATATTATAATAAAAATGTAATAGCGAATATAAAGTGGTCAAACTAACTGATTGTGATGCTATTTAAACTTCATTTAGCTGGGGACCCCCTGGAACCCTCTCAAGGACCCTCAGGGGGGTCCCCGGACCTCACTTTGAGAAGCACCGTCCTATTAAAAGCAGTCCCTGCTCCCCCACTGACTGTGAACTTGTTGTGTTGCCAGGTCTGCTCCCCCACTGACTGTGTGCTTGTTGTGTTGCCAGGTCTGCTCCCCCACTGACTGTGAGCTTGTTGTGTTGCCAGGTCTGCTCCCCCACTGACTGTGTGCTTGTTGTGTTGCCAGGTCTGCTATCCACGGCCGCGGTCTGTTCTGTAAGAGGAACATCGAGGCTGGAGAGATGGTCATAGAATACGCTGGGAACGTCATCCGCTCTGTTCTCACTGACAAGAGAGAGAAGTACTACGATGGCAAGGTGAGTCACTTTACCTTCTCTTTACCTCTCATCTTGTCTCTATTACGATGACAAGGTGGGTCACTTTACCTTCTCTTTACCTCTCATCTTGTCTCTATTACGATGGCAAGGTGGGTCCCCTGCTATTTTTGATACTCTTGTGTGACACTGCAGTATGATCAAATAGGGCATTAATTTAGGAAGACACACAAAAAGTTAAAATATGGAGACGAGACGTTTCTGCCCGACAACAACGATATAGAGCAACATACTTTTTAATTTATTCTTAAGGGGTTAAACCAGTGGTTCTCAACCTTTTCAGGCCGGGACCCCCAAACATATCATATTTGAACTGAGGACCCCCAAGCACTTGTTATTGTAGGAGCGGAGGCATTACATTTGGTTTCACTCAGTTCCCACAGATAAATATTGTGAAAATAGCAGATATATACAAAAAAAAAATACAAGCTCACAACATGTTGTGAGCTTGTACTGTAGATCAAAATGTTTGCCTTTTTATTATATTATTTAACAATTTGGCCAATGTTAGGGTTGGGGTTTGTTGACTACTTTTGATGCATTGATGATTCATTTCTTTTTAGGTATTAAAAATGTCATAAAAGTCCCTAACCCATTAAGACCTGCATGCATCTGTGTCACTTTAGATGTCTTTGGCTATTCAAAAATAGTAGATCTACAAGCTCATAGCGTGCCACGCTATGAGCTTGTAGATCTACTTTTTTTTTTTTTTTTTTTTTTTAAACTGTTTTTTTTAAAGAATCGCCTCAGGTCTTAATGAGATAATAAATATAAATTGTCACTTTACTGTCATCTGGGGGGACCCCCCCCAAAAAAAAACATGTGGGGCCCCCCCTGAGGCTCCCGACCCACATGTTGAGACCCACTGTGTTAAAGCGTTGTCTCTTTGTCTCCTCAGGGCATCGGCTGCTACATGTTCCGCATCGACGACTTTGACGTGGTGGACGCCACCATGCACGGCAACGCGGCGCGCTTCATCAACCACTCGTGCGAGCCCAACTGCTACTCGCGGGTCATCAACGTGGAGGGCCAGAAGCACATCGTCATCTTCGCCCTGAGGAAGATCTACCGCGGCGAGGAGCTCACCTACGACTACAAGTTCCCCATCGAGGACGCCAGCAACAAGCTGGGCTGCAACTGCGGAGCGCGACGATGTCGCCGCTTCCTCAACTAATAAACGACGATGATAACCAGACAACGAGGCAGGACCCTCCGTACGAGAGAGAGAGAGTTTACTGGTTATTAAAAGCCTTACATTAAGGTTTCCACTGGACGGGTTCGGGGATTTAAGCCACTAGGAGGCTGGGAGAGGAGGTTGGAGCTGGTAACTCTGGCAGGTTTAGACACAAAGAGGGTTATGGGGGGGGGGAGGAGGAGAAGAGACGCCCCGCCCCGCCCTGTACGGGCTCAACAGACTAACTATTGATAAATAAATGTCTTGCCTGCTTTACTTTCACACGACAGCCTATAACCAATAGATACTTCCGCTAGAGATCTGTGTGCTAGCATAGAGCTAGCAAGAGCGACGGAGCCGTGGGTGTTTCTCCTCTTTGTGGTTTTTCCCGTCGATATTTATGGCACCCGTACTACGTGTGTCACAGCCTTATCTGTTTTATCACCAATCAACCAACGCTAGGCTTTTATTATTTGTTGATTTGTTTTCTTATTTAAGAGAGAGAGAGCGAGAGATTACTTTTTTTTTTTGTTTGTTTTTTCTGATTCATTTAGTTTTTTTTCGGACGCGTCTAAATAATCACGTCGTCTCCCAGTGATGAGGAGCTCGTTAAGCTCTGGAGCCAATCAGCTTGCCAGGACCTTTTCAACCTTTATTTTATTTTTTTTTGAATGTTTGCCGTTCGGTTCACCTTCGACATTTCTCCCCGTTGTTTTGTCTGTTGATATTCTCTTTGTAGATATACTGTAGTTATATTTCTTTTTTTTCCCTTTAAAACGCGACAACCATGGTGCTAAAGATTTGATGGGGTCTTTTTTAGAAGCTCTTAATTTGAAGGCTTTTGTTTTTCATGGAGGTGCCCATGCAGATCATTCATGTATGCTCTCACACTGTACTTTTAAAACGAGACACTTGAATATCAGGTTGTCTTAAAACCCATTGAGACCTGGAACGCATCTGTGTCACTTTAGCTTCCTTTGGCTATTCAAAAATAGCAGATATACAAGCTCGTAGCGCGTCACAGAGTGCCGCGCTACGAGCTTGTAGATCTGCTATTTTTGAAAAATCGTGAAAATATTTTTTTCAGATTTTTTTTTTTTAGGATTTCGATTTTTTTAGACGTGGCCTCAGGTCTTAATGGGTTAAGTGACGTGCATTATAATGTCCAGCCGTTCCTCTTTCCTTTCGTCTCCTTCCCTCTCAAGCCTCGGCCTGCTGTGCTCCGTCCAACAACGGTATATCGCACGCTGACAATATCTGACCTACAAGCTCACACGGTGTGAGCTTGTAGGTCAGATATGTTGAAAGTGTAACGCAGGCTTCACACTGGAAAGGGAGATTTATTTCATTTTTTATTTTCCTCTTTTGAATCCTAAATGTTGGGCATCATGTGTGTGACGGTGGTTGAATGGACTTTTAGTTGTTGTTGATGTTGTTGTACAGTGTGTATGTAGCGAACACTATCCAAGCCAAGAGTGAAGAAGAGTTAAGCTGCAAATCAGTTTTGCTTTATTTTGTTATATATATATTTTTTTCTATTTTATTACTGTCCTAGCAAAAAAAAGAGTAAAAAAAATGCTGGTTCTACTCCTTGCAATAATGTTTTAACTTGTTGCCGTAGGATTGCACTCATAGAGGGTTCAACTATTTACGAAACAAAACCAGTCCAAATAGTTCGTCTTGACATTTCTCCTGAATCGCCCCCCCCCCCCCCCCTGCAGCTCGACTCGCGTCGGGGAGATCGCACTGCTAACGTGCTAGCGGCACTGCTAACGTGCTAGCGCCACTGCTGACGTGCTAGCGGCACTGCTAACGTGCTAGCGCCACTGCTAACGTGCTAGCGGCACTGCTAACGTGCTAGCGCCACTGCTAACGTGCTAGCGGCACTGCTAACGTGCTAGCGCCACTGCTAACGTGCTAACAGAATAAACTGAAGCGTTGCCACTGAGAGCATGTGCATTCCTCTCCCAAACCGGCTAGAGTCTTCGTTGTTCTCAGCGTTAGAAGTCTAGCGGCGGTGGTGCAGGATGCGCGCCGCACCTTAGCGTTATTATTTAATTAAGGCGGTCTTCGCTCACACCGTCAAATCATGAGCGTTAATTTAAACAAATGGATGAATTAACGCTGAGATTTGGCCGTCGTCGGGCGAGGGCTCATTTATTTGAACCTACACACTGTTATTCTAATCAACGGAGATCAGGATGGCTTGAGCTCTAGAGACGTAGTTTGTATTTATTCATGTTTTCTGCATAATGTTGGGACGTTTGTTTGTGCTTCTTGTGTACAAAATGGTGACGGTTTAATATATTGGGAGACCCGCCCTCACCCCCCCCCCCCTCCTCTTTTTTTCTTTTTTTTGGTTTACACTCAATTTCCTTATTTTCACTCTTTTACTTGAATCTTGTTTTGAGATGTTTGTATATTGCATTTAAGCCTTTATTTGAGACGTTATTCTAAAGCAGGTCTTTTTTAAAAGATATTTTTATTTTATTTTATTTTTTCGGGTTTTTTCTTTTTTTTCTTTTCGTCGTTATTTGGTAGGATTTTATGGACAGAGTATCTAAGGCCTTAGTGTCTCCTCGCCGCCCCCTGCTGGAGGCGGCTCTCCACAAGCCCACACGCCACGTTTGCTTCATTCTCTCCTCCAAACCCCGCCCCTTTTTTTTCTTTTTTTCAGAGCAGATTCCCCCCCCCCCCCGTAAAGAAATCTAGTGTTGTCCAATCAATGTGATCGCAAAGCTTAGTACTCCCGCCCACCCTCCCTGCACGTCCAATCACGTGGACGTAAAGCCCGGTATCCACACGTGTCAATCAATCAATCAATCATCATCATCATCTTATCCAATAAAACAGGAGAGCAGAGTCACTCCCAGCTTCTTGGTAAAGGAGTCTACCTCAGATGTTCGGGGAATAATACTAATGCAAAAACAGAGAAGAAGAGCGGACGATGCTTTCATTTAGCTGGTTTTATGCCCGCCTTATACTTAGTCGTCACGCACTGATCATCAGCAGAGCTACAAGCTCACACACAGTACAACGCGTTGTGCTGCAACTGTGTTCTGTTCTGTGTGTGAAGTGACGGACAACTAAGTATATCTCAGGCTGTACTGTCCTGTGTGTGTGTGTGTGTGTGTGTGTGTGTGTGTGTGTGTGTGTGTGTGTGTGTGTGTGTGTGTGTGTGTGTGTGTGTGTGTGTGTGTGTGTGTGTGTGTGTGTGTGTGTGTGTCTGTGTGCCTGCGTGTGTGTGTAATGAAGGATGTTAAAGCACTAGTGGAAGCCTGAAGTTACCATGACCATCTCTCCCAGAAACCTGTTCAGAAAGCTGTATGTTATATATATATATATATATATATATATATACTATATTATATATATATATAGTGGGGTTATTATTTTAAAGTATAAAAAAGTGTAAAAGGCATAAAAATGAGAAAATACGTGTGAACTTTAAATATGTGTCTTTGTTACCTTGTACAAATAAAAGCCTGAGTTTGTAAATAATTGTATACATATTTCTAAACCTGTTTAATTTTTCTATGCACTTTTTTATTTATAATGTTATTTGCTTAATAAAAAATGTTAAGATGTTTGAACAAATCACAACGGTCTCTTGGAATCAAATTTACAATTTTAGCAGCTGCTCTTACTCAGAGCGACTTACTGTGAGATCTTTATTTTTTTTTAATTAAAATCTTTGCTTTTGGGGGATTCTACAAATGTCTTCTAAATCCTAACAGTTTTTCTTTACTTATGTTGCTATAATATCAGTGGTTCTCAACTTTTCATGTCAAGGACCCCCAAAATGGACCCCCCCCCCCCCCCCCCAACTCAAAATATCTTGTTCCAGGGACAGAGTGCCGCGCTATGAGCTTGTAGATCTGCTAATTTAGAAAAATCATGAACAGTTGTGCAAATCTTTATATTTTATTAAAGCGAACATTTGTAACTCAAAACTTTGCTCATGGGGGGTCCCTGGAACTACATCACGGGGGGGGGGGGTAAGTGGCCAAATAATTGTGGGGGGTCCTTGACATGAAAAAGCAGCTCTGATATTATAGCATCATAAGTGTTTCAGAAAACTGTTACATTTGTAGAATCGGCCTCAGGTATTAATGGGTTAAAACTGCAGGAGGAAATGGTGAGTTCAGTTGAGGTAAGGTGAGTGAGTGCAGCTGGTCTGCAGGAATGACTTCATTTACTTAATGTGGTGTTTGAGGCTTTAGTGATACTGTATGAATCCTCTTCCTCCAGATGGTTCTGTCCAGCATGCAGCAGCAGCAGCAGCAGCTCCTCTGAGGTTGTTGTCAGGCTGGTGTCCATCTTGAGCCGCTCTGCGTTGGTCAGCCTGTTCCTGGAGGCGTGTCCAGTGTCCTGCTTGGACGCCCAACAGACAGCAAAACAAAACCCTCCTTCGTCCAACACCAACCTTCTCCAGACCCCCCAAGACCAACCTCCTCCGCACCATGGGCGAGCGGGCTTTCTGCTCCACTGCCCCACGCCTGTGGAATGCCCTCCCCTCCCCTCCCCTCCCCTCCCCTCCCCTCCCCCTCCCCTCCCCGACCGCCTGACAGCCCCACAATCTACCCATGCGTTCAAAAAAAAGCTTTAACAAAGCTTTTTCTTAGGTCTTTTGTAATATTTTTTATCCCTCGATTTTGTAACCCTTTTTTCACCCGGTGCCAATTTGCTAAGTGATCCTGGGCGCTACACTCCCCTCACCAGCCTAGGGAGGCCAGGGCCGAGCTCATGCCTCCTTCAATGCATGAGAGCCAACTGACCTTCTTGCCACCTGACAGCGGGGACGCTGTGGGCGCCCACAGCGTCCCCGGCGGGAATCGAACCCAGGACTTAGGTATTTTTTCTTAGGTCTTTTAATTCGTTTTTAATCGACTTTTTCCCATGGCCCTGATTTAGTTATTTTTTTGCCTTTAGGTTTTTAAGCCCTGATGCACTTTGTGATTTCCAAAAATGTAAAGTGCGTTTTAAATGAATTGTTTTATTACTCTCCGCCAGGAGAGTATTGTTATCACTGCGTTTTCACTTTCTAAACATGACACACCGATTGGTCAAGCCTCACGTGACACGTGAAATACTGTGATCTGATTGGCTAGTGACGCCACCGGGCCTATATATACATGGCATCACTCTGACAGTGTCTCCGCCACTGTCAGAGTGAGGTAAGACGGGAACCATGAAATAGCTGCATGGCTGATACATAATTGGCAGATAGGACAGATAGGACATTTATATAGACAGGAGGGATATGACATAGGACACTTATACAGACAGGAGGGATAGGACACTCACACAGACAGAACGGAAGAGGACACTTACCCAGACAGGTTGGATAGGACACTTACATATACAAGAGGGATAGCGACCTATAAATACATGTGTCACTGTGATAAGCCAGATTCCAATACCGAAAATCCGGCCACTAGCTCACTCCCAGACCTTCGAACCGGAAGTAGTCAGGTAGTCGCGGTCCAATTGTTCCTATCTGTCTTATTGGACAGATAGGACAGATAGGACACTTATATAGACAGGAGGGATATGACACTTACATAGACAGGACGGATAGGACAGGAGGGATAGGACACTTACACAGACAGGACGGAAGAGGACACTTACCCAGACAGGATGGATAGGACACTTACATATACAAGAGGGATAGCGACCTTCGCGACCTTCGAACCAACACACGTCTTCTGGCGGAGAGTTATCACTGCGTTTTCACTTTCTAAACATGACACACCGATTGGTCAAGCCTCACGTGACACGTGAAATACTGTGATCTGATTGGCTAGTGACGCCACCGGGCCTATATATACATGGCATCACTCTGACAGTGTCTCCGCCACTGTCAGAGTGAGGTAAGACGGGAACCATGAAATAGCTGCATGGCTGATACATAATTGGCAGATAGGACAGATAGGACATTTATATAGACAGGAGGGATATGACATAGGACACTTATACAGACAGGAGGGATAGGACACTCACACAGACAGAACGGAAGAGGACACTTACCCAGACAGGTTGGATAGGACACTTACATATACAAGAGGGATAGCGACCTATAAATACATGTGTCACTGTGATAAGCCAGATTCCAATACCGAAAATCCGGCCACTAGCTCACTCCCAGACCTTCGAACCGGAAGTAGTCAGGTAGTCGCGGTCCAATTGTTCCTATCTGTCTTATTGGACAGATAGGACAGATAGGACACTTATATAGACAGGAGGGATATGACACTTACATAGACAGGACGGATAGGACAGGAGGGATAGGACACTTACACAGACAGGACGGAAGAGGACACTTACCCAGACAGGATGGATAGGACACTTACATATACAAGAGGGATAGCGACCTTCGCGACCTTCGAACCAACACAAGTCTTCTGGCGGAGAGTTGTGCTCCGAGGAGCACTTTTTCTAGTTATTATTATTATTATTATAAACAACCACAGTGACCACAGTCTGTTACTCCCAGCATGCCTTTGTAAAGGTTGAATTTCCATACAGTTACGTGGTCGTCCTGCCACCGTACATCAAGGGCCGTGCTATGCATAGCATGGAGGTCAAGGCCTTGGTGGTGGTGGTGGTGAGGGTCCTCGACTCAAACTGTTCTCATGCTGTGGAATGCAGAACATGCCTGTCTGCCTGTCTGTCTGCCTGTCTGTCTGCCTGTCTGTCTGCCTGTCTGTCTGTCTGTCTGCCTGTCTGTCTGTCTGTCTGCCTGTCTGTCTGTCTGTCTGGTCCTGAGGTTCTTCTCACTGTAGTTAGTTGTATGTAGAGACACAAGATATTTAACCCATTAGGACCGGGAATGCATCTTCAGATTTATTTGGCTATTCAAAAATAGCAGATCTAAAAGCTCATACTATTGAGCTACAAAGCTATTGTTTGAAAAATCGTGGACATGTGTGCAAATCTTTGAATATAAATATATTTTTTGAAGCAAACATTTTTTACTCCGATCTGTGCTTCTGGGGGTCCCTGGAACAACATTGAACAACCTTTTGAGATGGGGGGTCCCCAGCCAAATACATATCATTTTGGGGGTCCTTGACATGGAAAAGTTGGAGCACCACTGAGATACAGTTATAGCAACATACTGTTAGGATTTAGAAAACATTTTTAGATATGTGTTTGGCCCCGCGGACCCCCATCTCAAAATGTTTAGTTCCAGGGACCCCCAGAAGCAAAGAGCTGAGTTACAAATGTTCGCTTTAAAAAATATAAATATTCAAAGATTTGAACAAATTAATGTTCAAGATTTTTGAATATCCAAAGTATAAAATAATGGTTAAAGGGGTTTAAATCTAAAATGACACGGCTGCTTTGCGGGTCTTAATTAACACACATATCAGTTCTGGCCAAAGGATGCTCTTTCTCGGCCAAGAATGGACCAGTCTGTCTCTGACCTGACATTTTCATCCTCCCCTTCCTCTAGCATAGATAACTCTGCTATTTCTTCACTGCAGTACTTTGTATTGCTCAACGTTATAAAGATGTTGAAATCACATCACACAGCCTGTTACCAGGCCTGCAAGGCTGCCTAACAGTATAAACACTGCATAGAATATCAGTAAAATCACAGTCTTCATACGCATGGATTTACCAATATTACTATCTATTATTATCAATATTACTATCTATTATTATCAATATTACTATCTATTATTATCAATATTACTATCTATTATTATCAATATTACTATCTATTATTATCAATATTACTATCTATTATTATCAATAGTGTTTCTACTAGCAGCCCATCAGTTTCATATCCTGGTGAAAACATTTGATTGAGGTCGTCTCAGGTATCCATTAATGTGTTATTTATGACAGGTCCAGTACAGTACTGTATGAATGTGTTTGTTTTCTGATAGAGACAGAGACATTAATCAATTATTAAATAAGTTATTAAATCAATATAAAATAATCTGTATACAAATATACAGGTTTGATTGATTGATTGAATAATCTTTTATTAACATGTATATAAATGTAGTTTCTGTTACAAAATACACAACAAAGGTTGGATAACAAGACAACTATATCAAATATAAATAAGGTGCTTGGTAAAAAAAACAAAAAGTGTCACAAGGTAGAAAAAACAAAGACGCTAAAATAAAAAGATGATCACAGTAAGGTACACGTGGTAAAGTTTAGCTGCCCACCACCCATTATCAAACGCGAACAGGCTTTTCTTGTGTTGTTGAAGCGCAAGGGGGCGGATGGGGAGCGAGTCAGCGCGCTGAAGTCAAGGCACAGATTACTGTGTTGTTGATGGACAACAGATGCACGCTTATGAGAAACAACACAAATACAACCTGGTGAAACAGTTGCGTGCATTAGAGCAAGATGAGGATAAAGGAAACATTCAGTCTAAATGTACAGTTTGATAATTCACAACTACTGTGCCAGATAATAATTCCCACACCAAGAGAGTAAAAAAATAAAATAAAAACGTTTCAGTCATTATTCAGTCAGACTTCACTGTAGCCTATAGTAGCCTTTTCATCAATTATATTTGTACTTAGGCTGTCCTGAAAGTTTATAATATTTAGAGAAATTTAAAGTTTCAAATACAAGTAGTAGTAGTAGAAGTAGTAGTAGTTGTGAATTATCAAACTGTACATTTAGACTGAATGTTTCATTTATCCTCATCTTGCTCTAATACACGCAATTATTTCACCAGGTTTTATTAAGTGTGCCTGCCATGTTAATGGCAGAGGCACACTTATTGAGATCTTCCAGATTTATTAATACAAGTTTCAAGCCACAAAATTCGGTCAACCGTAACAGCCGCACGGTTTACACTACCGCCGCAATATATACATCAAAACGTGCGGCTTGGCCGGGAGTAGTGTGCTCGGAAACGATTTTCCGTCACGCGTTACCATGGCGACGTTATTAGCAAAAAACAGCTAAACTCCGCCCCTTTTGGCCGCACGTACCGCGCAAAACGCTTCTCCTCCCACACGGTTTACTCGTTAGTCGCAATGTATATATCAAAACGTGCGGGACGACCGTCCCACTTACCGCATTACTTTTTTCGCCGTTTCGCGTTACCACGCCCACGTTATTAGCAAAAACATGTAGCCGCGCCCCCTTTCAGTCCCAAATTCAGACTCATTCTGACTTGACTTACTCTTCATCATCATCCTCCATTCACACCCATGTTAACCATCATCATCCTCACTCCCCCATTCACTCACATGTTAACGGTTACGGGGAGGGGGGGAAACCACCCAGAGACTCTAGGGCTCCTGCTATAATCCATGTGGCAGCTGTAACCACCAATGAGCTTCGTGTGTTGAAGCTCCGCCCCCTCTGCCTTCCTATTGGCCGAGCTTTAAATGGCCGTAACTTCTGTTTGCAGCATGGTACCGCCCCCAAACTTTGTCATCGACTTTATTTTTTTATGAACTTTTTTTTTCCGAATATTTTTTTTTTCCGACAAATTTTTTTTTTCTTTTTTTTTTTTTTCCAAACTTTTTTTTTTCGATTTTTTTTTTTTTACACCAAAACACTTTTTGAAGGGTATGCAACTCAATGGTCCAACTGGGACTTGGACCTCTTCACTTCCGGTTTCAAAAGTGCCCAAAATGATCTGAAACTTCGCCTACCCCCCCTAAATTAGGGTCTGCGAACACATCCGTCACAACAGGAAGTGGATATTACACTTCCGGTTTTGAAAAGTGCCCAAAATGCTCCCAAACTTCGCCTACCCCCCCTAAATGGGGGACTGCGAACAATTGTATAATTGGCACTTTTTGCGTCAGACCTTCAGAAGTGGGCGAAACAAGCACTCAAACCATTTATTCACTTCCGGTTTCTGAAAATTTCCCAAAATGCTCCGAAACTTTGCCTACCCCCCCTAAATGGGGGACTGCAAACAATAGTATAATGGGCACTTTCTGCGTCAGACCTTCAGAAGTGGGTGAAACAAGCACTCAAACCCATTTAAGTAATTGTTTATATATTTTAAAACATTATTACATTTTTTTCAAATGTTGTTTTAGATTCTCATTTTTACCTTCAATTTTTCTGTTTTTTAATTTTCCTTTTTTGACTTTCGGTTTATTTTTTCATAATTTTTGAAACATTATTTTGCTGTTTTTTTCTTTACTTTTTTGGCCGCCCGAAGGGATCAAAATGCTACTCCTCCCACACGGTTCACACGGCCCCCTCAATGTATACATCAAAACGTGCGGGACGACCGGCCCACCTACCGCATTACTTTTTTCACCGTTTCGCATTACCACGGCGACAAAACCCCCAGCCAACGTAGGCACACTTAAATTTTCGTAGGAAATTTCTTTCTAGTTTGTGTTGTTTCTCATAAGCGTGCATCCGTTGTCCGTCAACAACACAGCCGTCTGTGCCTTGACTTCAGCGCGCTGACTCTCTCCCCAATCCCCCCGCCCGCCCCCCCCCCCCCCCCCCCCGCGCCCCCTTGTGCTTCAACAACACAGGAAAAGGCTGTTTGCTCATCAAACAAACAGCAAACGTCACCTGTTACAGTGACTTCCTCCACAGGAGCTCAGGACAACTCTTTCTGTCTTTCTGTCAAACACAGATCACTCCAGTGCTCTCAGAGCGTCTATAAACCTCTACAGCAGGGGTCTTCAACGTTTTCAGGCCAAGGACCCCCTAGCTGAGAGAGAGATAAAGCAGGGACCCCCAATATATATATTGTATAGAATATAATCTTTTCATAGATTTCATAGTTGGCTTCATAGACTTTGTTTGACAGACACTGTCATCAGTGTTGGATTCATGTTAATGTGTGTTTTCAGACTTTTTACCACATAAACCGTCCATACTGAGTAAACTTGACCCACTCTGTACTTGATCTGCTCTTTTCCCCCCCCTACGTCAAACCTCTTTGCCGAAAATATTTTTGGCTAAAGTTCTCCTCAGAATAGAGATGCTTGGTTGAAGTGGTTAATGTAAAAAATCACAAAGATTTGGCGGCCCCCCCCTGTAGTAACTCTGAGGACCCCCAAGGGGTCCCGGACCCCCTGTTGAAGACACCCTGCTCTACAGTGTTCTCTCTAAACCTCTACAGTCACAGTGAGGTGGTGCAGGACGGCTACAGCGTCGTAGCGGTCCATGTCCTGCAGCATGGAGGCCAGGTATCCTACGGTCCAGTCAGGGTGCTTGGTGGTCAGCCCCTCCAGCAGGGCCTTCAGGGGGCTGCGGCTCTCCTTCATGGAGTAGCTGTATGTGATCCAGGTGGCCGGGTAGGAGCAGCGGGAGGCCAGGTGTCTGCTGCCCTTCACTCCTGGACTGTCCGGATCCAGCAGGATCACCAGCTCCTCCAGAACATCCAGGTTGTCCAGCACCGCCTGCAGAGGTTCTGCCTGGACTTGTGGACCTGGAACAAAGAGGACAGAGGGGTTTAGAGACCTGGGACAAAGAGGACAGAGGGTTTAGAGACCTGGGACAAAGAGGACAGAGGGGTTTAGAGACCTGGAACAAAGAGGACAGAGGGGTTTAGAGACCTGGAACAAAGAGGACAGAGGGTTTAGAGACCTGGAACAAAGAGGACAGAGGTGTTTAGAGACCTGGAACAAAGAGGACAGAAGGGTTTAGAGACCTGGAACAAAGAGGACAGAGGGTTTAAATGCTTCCGTCATTCAGTCTGGAGCAACGGAAGCTCTGAAAATGATCAATCGATAAGGTGGATGTGAAGCCTCCTCCCGCTTCTGAAAAATCAAAATCATCTAAGCATGTATAGCTTGCTGCTTAGTGGAAATGGAAATTAAGAAATAATATGTAAAGATATTTTAAAATATAGGTGACAGCTTCCTGCCTTGGATTTCAGGATGTGTAGTTCCAGACTCTGTATAACATTCAGAGATTGTGGAATAGTTGTCTGGCTACATGAGACTAATGTAACAGAGTGGTTCACAACCTCTCAGCCTGATGGCCTGAACATCTAATATCTCCCCTGAGTGATATATCTTTGGCTTAGCGGTTAAGATGTTGGCTTTCCACGCGGGAGACCCGGGTTCGAAATCCCGGGCGTTACACTAAGGTATGAGTGACACCCACCTAGCTCCACTGCTACGAGTGGATCAAAGCTAGCAGGTGTGTCCAACAGCAAAGCACACTGATAGGGAGAAGTACACACACTCAATGCTGGTTGCTGTCAGCTTGTTGGTAAGCAACTTATATAGTTTAGATGAGAAATGGACCGTGCAGTTGCTCAATTTTGATACATTTCACACCTCCACACGTTAGTTTCAAACCTTCGCCTAGTTCAGAGAACAGAGTGCTTCTGATTGGCTGCTGTTATGTTTCGCCACACAGCGGCAGCTTCTGATTGGCTTCTGTTCTGTCTCTCTACAAAGCGACAAAGTTGAACCGTTCTCAACATATAAATAATCACAATATACCATCTACAATATCTACTGATATACTGATGAAGCTCTAACATTAAAGAGAGTAATAATAATACATCATATTTAAGGTTACCTGAACTCACTCAGAATGAGCTGGTCGTTGCTCTCAGGTTGATCCAAGCGACTGAACTCTCCATTGTTGTGAGACAATCCATTAGTGATGATAGAAGATCTGTGTCTGACTGTAAACCATGGAGGACATGAATATACATGAGGTTAATAATAGTTATAACGTCACTGCCTTATGATTGTAATTGTCACTTCTCGGAGTGTTCCCACTTCTCTATCTTATATTGTGCGATCACTACGTGATGATGACACACTAGTGTCCTGGGCATGACGTTAAACTGCCCCGTGGTAACTACCATGGTCAATGTAATCGGTGCAGTGGATGCATTTGCAACTTCTGTGGACTATGTAGCTTACACACAAGAAGACACTTCTCACGGGAGGAATCTACCTACAGCCGACGCAACCTGACGGCCTTCCGTCGGTGTGTCCCTCCACTGTCAGAATAGCAATAGGTGGGACTTCCAGACCCATGAGAACAACTACAGAGAGCGCTGTAACACCAAGCAGCAGTGCAAGACTAAGAACTTTGTTTCATCTGGTGATCCAGCCATGGACATAGATTACCCACAATTTGGGATGCCCAAAGACGAGGCAGAAAGGCTGGTTAAAGTATTGTGTTGTCTCTGCTGCCATATAGGGCGGAGCCGCCGCTACTCCATGCCTATGGAGTGCTGAGTGACATGTGTGTTGTATCATGAGGACATTATCCATGAGTTTGTGAATGTAACCTTTTACTGCTATTAAAATAGTTATGTCCCTATATGCTTTCCCTGTGTGTAGACATAAACACATTGGCCCTCATTTAGCAACACAGCGTATAAACCGGCGTATATTTTTACATATATTCGGCCGTACACCAACGTTGAAGTCACATTTATCAACGCATCCTACACAGCTGATCCGAGCGTACACTTGGTCCCAGCGTTGATAAATGTCACGGCTGAAACGAGCGTCATTTAAATAACACGCCCTTAAATATTCTCAAAACGCCCCGATTTTACGACATGAAGACGAACCAGAATACGACCAAAGACATGAAAAGCCAATAAGAAACAGTTTCCCCCGCTGGCCTCGCCGCACACGCACACGCACACGCCTCTCTCTCTCGCTCTCTCTCGCTCTCTCTCACACACACACACACACACACACACACACACACACACACACACACACACACACACACACACACACACACGCGCCCGCCCAACTTTGTCTTTCATGTCCGTGTCCGTAGCGTAGCGGTACATGAGACTCGGGCGGAATGCAGTGATTCCGTGCCGCCACGTTAATATTGGAGCGTCGGGTTTATATCCTTAACCCAGCCAGGTTGTGTAGCCTACATAACCCTCTATGACATAACATAGGACAAGCTACTGTAAGTGTGTAGACCTCACTGTCAGTGAAAAGATGGTCGGGGCTCCCGAAAATTCTCTCGCAGATCTAAAAATAGCAGATCTACAAGCTCACAACACGTTGCGTTGTGAGCTTGCAGATCTGCTATTTTAAAATAGCCAATGCAACCGAATGACTGTTAAAGCAGTTTGTTTAAATTACTTTATAAAATGTTATATTTTCACAGGGATTATTTATGAGTGTAGATATACATTTTGGAGTGGATATATGTGTCTAGATGCCTGTCAGACAGTCAGACAATGCTGCTCTGCAGGTCTAGAATGGAATAAACGGGCGCAGCCAACGTCAACAACTGGTCTCGACCAGACGTGAGATCTCAGCGTAAAGTAGGATGAAGCCCACGTCAGGATATATTGATAAATGCCTGTGTGTGTGTGTGTGTGTGTGTGTGTGTGTGTGTGTGTGTGTGTGTGTGTGTGTGTGTGTGTGTGTGTGTGTGTGAAAATAATATAAATAATGATGAGTTGACATTAAGGGACTTTCACATTCACTCACGTTTAGAACATAAACCTCTGTTTCCTCTCCGTCTGTAAAAATATACAGATAGAAGTGCAACGACCGCAAAGACGGCCACACAGCCAACTGCAGAACCAACTGCTATTTGCCCTGGAAGAAAAAAGATCATATTTTGGTTAGATGCATCTTAATGTGTTTGGAGGCAGTTTAGTTAGTTTGTCTAATAAACAAAGTATCAAACTGGTAGATCATGTTTTACTCTGAATCTGCTTATAGGAATTTGACTTTGTACACTTTGCTCTCAGACTCCAAAACTATTAAAAACGGCGAGAGTGAGATATAAAAACATAGATATAAGTATAAATAAATAAATAAATATAGGCACTATGTATATGCAGTGATGAGATAGGACATGTTATATGTTGATATAATATCGCACAGGCCATATCCCAGTTTGTTGTAAATATAGGGTTGTGTTTTTTTTTTTGGGGGGGGGGGGGGCTTGTTTCTAAAGCGTAGTTGCTTATTTGGGCTTGCTTCCTTAAGTTGTTTAAACCAGTGGTTCCCAAATGCTTTCATGTGAAATACCCCCAAATTAATATGCACCAAATGTTTCAAAAATATTCAAAATATTCCACTTTATTCTCAATATTCTTGGAAAATAACAGATCTGCAACCTCGCAACGTGTGGCTGTGAACTTGTACATCTGCTATTTTCACATAGCTAATGTAAAAGTCTAGTAGCTTCTTTTGGGCTTGTTTTCATCGACGGCCGCTTGTTTCTCTTGCAAAATCTGGCAACGCTGGTCACAGCAATAACAGCAGACGGTCAGAATGAAACACAGGACAGGAGTTATTATTATATATAGTTATATATATATATATATTATATATAGTTACATATTTTAGTTAGACTACAGCTAAGAGCGAGTGAAGGGTCAAGAGACATTGATCATTCATTAGAATCAGCTGTGAGGAATGGAATGAGTGACAACATGAAGGGATGAACAACATTCACACAGGGCTCATGATGTGACAGAACGTGTGGATAGAAGATGAGAAAAAGCTGTTGAGAGACAGTGATCAGTCAAACCATGTTAGCTTAGCTCACTGGTTCTCAATGTCTGGTCTGGGGCCCAGCAGGGGTCCAAATGTTTACAGGTCTGTAACTCTGAGAGTGTACAAATAGGACCAAATGGACCCCTACAGCAGTGCTTCTCAAACTTTTTCATGCCAGGGACCCCCAAATTGATATATATTTGGCCGGGGACCCCCATCTGAAAATATGTTGTGCCAGGGACCCCACAGAAGCAAAGATTCGTGTTAAAATGTTCGCTTTAAAAGAAATGTATTCAAAGATTTGCACAAATCTTCAAGATTTTTCAAAAATAGCCAAAGTATAAAAGGTTAAAACTATTGTGATGCTATTTTCACACAATTTGCTGCGGACCCCCTGGAACCCCCTCAAGGACCCCTGGGGGTCCCGGGACCCCACTTTGAGAACCAATGCCTTACAGGTCTGTAACTCTGAGAGTGTGCAAATGGAACCAGATGGACCCTTACAGGTCAGAGTTACAGACCTGTAAAGGTCCATTTGAGTGGCGCCGGACCTGATGTTGAGAACCAGTGGCTTAGGAATGTCCTCCATAAGAAGATGTACTTACATGATCCAGAACCTCCTGCTCCTACATGAGGAGATGCTACAGTTGGTAGCTGGCCTCCATGGGTCTGAATGAGAGAGAAAAGCACATGAATGCATGTTTCTGAAATATCTAATTTTTTTAAATGATCATTTTAAGAATAGGTTCATGACCACAAGGATAATGTGCCAGACATCGGTCGGTGAAGAGAAAACGTCTCCAGTCTTTCCCACCAGCCACGAGAGAAACCCAACATTGGTTTTCTGCGGCCAAACACACATGAAACGAGGACGAGGAGAAAACAGACAAAACCACTAACGAGTAGGTTGGATAGTCTGTATGTTTTAGTCTGACTGCCTTTTGCGGTTGTGGCCACAAAATGACATGGAATCCACTGGATTCAGTTTGTTTCCATACAGCATCAAAATCAATGCTGACGTTTCGTTTTAATACATTTTAAAGGAAAATCTTGTCAAACTAATCCCTGAAAGATCGATTTAGGAAAGATCATGATTAATAATAATAATGATACATTGTATTTATATTGCACTTTATATTTGAAACAAATCTCAAAGTGCTACAGTACAGAATAAAATAAAGCATTTACATAAAAACAACACATCTAAAAGAAACAAGGAGGGTCAAAGAAAACCTAGACCTAGAATGTCTGTGATCTTACATACATTTCATGTATTCCAAATACACAGTCATAGAACGCTCTGGAAGACACGCTGTGTAGCTCACGATCTGTGCGGCCGTAAAAGTGCTCTAAACTCCGTCTGTACTCACCCAATAATTAATTCTTAAGACTTGGAGTCAGATATTGTCCTCTAGTTTCATATCCATTTGAAAGTTCTGCCAGAAAACTCGTGTTTAGTCAAATATCTCCACTTTTCCACGAGCTGCACACGGACGACTTTCTGTACGGGCGAGGGACCTGGAATGAGTGAAGGACCGAATTTATCAAAACTTCAAACACAAATGTTTGGGACACACAATTGGCAGGTGATGTGACTCATTACCCCACACCAATCACAACGCACCTGTCAATTGTGTTCCCCATTCGTTTGTGCTTCCCTGTGTCAATGTGTGATGACGTTTGTGATGATCAGAGGAAGTTTTGATAAATTCGGTCTTTCCCTCATTCCAGGTCCCTCGCCCGTACAGAAAGTCGTCCGTGTGCAGCTCGTGGAAAAGTGGAGATATTTCACTATAAACACACGTTTTCTGGCAGAACTTTCAAATGGATATGAAACTAGAGGACAATATCTGACTCCAAGTCTTAAGAATTAATTATTGGGTGAGTACAGACGGAGTTTAGAGCACTTTTACGGCTGTGCAGATCGTGACTACACAGCGCGTCGTCCAGAGCGTTCTATGACTGTGTATTTGGAATACATGAAATGTATGTAAGATCACAGACATTCTAGGGCCAAAGAAAACCTAGACCTAGGGGGTAAAACCAGAATAGTAAATGCTTTGTTCATAGTCTCATCAACAGACTGTGGAGCTCTTAGCTGGTCAGTGAGCAGAAGGCCCGGTTAGTCAGGTATATTTTGACTTGGAGAAAATGTTAAAAAAAAAGAAAGAAAGAATAAATAAATGAAATAAGAAATAAAGCTATTAAAGGGAAAGTGGTCTGTTTATATACTCTATGGCATAGTGAAGGATCTTTTAAAATCATTAGGACACATTGTGTAAGTACTCACCTTCACAGTGGAAGGATGATTAGTGGTTGTTGACCTGAGTAGGATCATAAAAGACAATGTGTTTATTATAGCATATTAATAACCCTTACTGTGTTTATTATAGCATATTAATAACCCTTACTGTGTTTATTATAGCATATTAATAACCCTTACTGTGTTTATTATAGCCTACCATTAATAACCTTTACTGTGTTTATTATAGCATACCATTAATAACCCTTACTGTGTTTATTATAGCATATTAATAACCCTTACTGTGTTTATTATAGCATAATTAATAACCCTTACTGTTGGAGCCAAAATGCCTTTGTGTTTATTGTCTCCGCCAGGGGACTATGTTTTCGTTCTCGTCCTTCCGCGTGGCCACCAAGCTAACATTGGTCAAGCTTCACGTGACACGTGACAATATGTTGAAATGGTGTGCTTTGATTGGCTAGCGAGACGCATGATGAAATAGAGACCTATAAATAGGTGTGTCACTTCAAAAGATCATTTAAGTCTTTTGAAGTGAGGTAAGACAGGATTATGCAGGAACAGTACTGGCGGAGACCTATGCACATTTTCTAGTTTTGTTTAGTTTGTTTTAAATGAATGGTGTGGCCTTGGTAATGACGATGACGTCATGTTAGTCAGAGTCAGTGGGTGGTTACTATGGTTACCATTATATCTGGAAGTGGGTGATTGTGGGCAGGTGTGCAATGAGGGAAGGCCATACAGTTTTCCACTGTGCCATCATGTCATCATGCTGTTATTCATATCAAGTGAGTTTTGTTTATCCTTATGGATGTGGATTGTGGAACGAAACAGCCTTTGAACGTCTATGTTAATAAATGGATTGACAACATGTCCAAAGAGACACAACTTGCTCTGGACAATCATGCACGTGTCTGACTGAAAGTCAACCTAGTTGCCCCTCGCTGTATAGTCTATAGCAGGGGTCTTCAACATTTTTCAGGCCAAGGACCCCCTAGCTGACAGAGAGATGAAGCAGGGGACCCCCTCTGTGTTGTATAAAATTGTGTTGCAGATTAATTGAACCAAAGCGTGTAACCCTCCCTGATAAATCACTCATTTAACTGGTTAAAACATGAATAACTTCTCTATATATATGATATATTATACATCCTCTCACCATGTGTGTCCACACAGTGTGTCGGTGGTGGTGTTGCATGGAGTGTGTTCTAGTCCAGGAGGACAGGCGGAACACGGCTGACATTTAGTGAAGGATCCGTTGTTGAAGGTGTTGTTAGGACATTGTTGACTGACGTTATCTCGTCTCCCTCCATCATCAGCATAGCCACAGTTTGGGGTGAATTCATATCCTTAAAAAAAGAAAAAATCACACCCAGTGTGAAGAGAGCGGTGTTATTTAGAAACAACAGTGTTCATCACAGTCTGACAGTGATGGAAGCTCACTTTTTAAAAAAAAAGGATTTTCTGAAGTGCGTGGTGCTATTTAGAGGTTATTATTTCATCATGCGTCTCGCTAGCCAATCAAAGCAAAGGGTCTGAATAGAGTCAGCCAATCACGGTACGGCGAAAAGGGTGTGAATAGAGTCAGCCAATCACAGTGCAGGGAAAGACGAATTCCCAACCCCACTTATAGGAGCGGCTACACAGCTCAAAAAGAAGAATATATATAAAACACTGTGCAAGATATGACATTCCACCTTAGATATGATTACTACTGCTATCTCCACCAGGCTAGAACCTCCAGAGACCCCGTCCTTCTGTTTGTTTATTGTTTATTGTTTATAAAATGGATCCCCATTAGCTGACACCGGGGCGTCAGCTAGTCTTCCTGGGGTCCATATAGGATACATACAAATATAAAAACATGAAAACGCATAATACATTATAGTCTGTTTGTTTGTGAACAGCTACTCTCGGGCACCACTGGACCGATCAGTATGAAACTGTGCACACACACTCCCTACTGGGAGTCTTGGGAGACTCCCAGTAGGGCCTACTGGGAGTCTGGTATGGTCTGACCCTATGGTATGACCCTATGGTCTGACCCTATGGTATAGTCTGACCCTATGGTCTGACCCTATGGTCTGACCCTATGGTATAGTCTGACCCTATGGTCTGACCCTATGGTATAGTCTGACCCTATGGTATAGTCTGACCCTATGGTCTGACCCTATGGTATAGTCTGACCCTAAAATGACATATAAAAAATACGGTGAAGCAGCATTCTGCTTTTACGGACCAACAGTGTGGAATAAACTCCCATTACACCTAAAACAGGCAGCCTCTGTCGATAGCTTTAAAGCACAGCTCAAGACCTATTTCTTCACTCTTGCTTTTAGCTGACTCTTTGGTTGATTTTTAAGTCCTCACTGTATTGCCTATTTTAATGTTTTATGCTTTTGCTTTTATTTTATTTTATTTTTTGTTTGCTTTATTGTTAAATTGGTTGTAACTGTATTCTTGCTCTGTAAAGCACTTTGCGCTGCATTTCATGTCATGAAAGGTGCTATACAAATAAAGTTTATTATTATTATTATTATTATTATGGTCTGACCCTATGGTATAGTCTGACCCTATGGTCTGACCCTATGGTATAGTCTGACCCTATGGTCTGACCAGTGGACGTGTTGGCTGGTCTGTGTGTGTTGGTCTGCTCTGCTTCAAAAACAAAGTCACTGCCACATAGTTTCAACACTTGGAGGTATTGTCATTAATTGAGTTTGTTTGTGTCCGTCAAAGACTGCTGTCTTCAGTACATTATGGCTGTACAACATACTAGATCTATATAAATGACTCTCTGCTGTCTTCAGTACATTATGGCTGTAGAACATACTAGATCTATATAAATGACTCTCTGCTGTCTTCAGTACATTATGGCTGTAGAACATACTAGATATATATGACTAATATAAATGACACTCTATATTTAACACTATCAACACTAGTATTTTCTATTCTATTCTATTAGGGCTATATTATATTATATATTATGTCATATATATTATTGTGCGTGTTTTTATTAGGCTATGTATAAAAAATAACCCTCAGTAATTAGTACCTGGTTTTAGCACCTTCTTGTTGCAGGGTACACACTTCTTAGCAGTCGCATCCCAGTGGGTTTCCAGATCATGATGGCATTCCTCTGAGTAGACCATGTTTCTGTAGTAACAGGATAGAACAGATAATCCTCAGGGTTTCTGTAGTAATAAGATAGAACAGATAAACCTCAGGGTTTCTGTAGTAACAGGATAGAACAGATAACCCTCAGGGTTTCTGTAGTAATAAGATAGAACAGATAATCCTCAGGGTTTCTGTAGTAATAAGATAGAACAGATAATAATCCACAGGGTGAAATGAAAAGTTTCAACTGACGACACTGAGTCTGGATGCTGCTGTATATGTGTAGCCTATGTGGATGTGGGAGGGGTCTCTGTGTGTCTCTCCCCCTCTCTGTCTCTGTCTCTCTCTCTGTGTTCTGTTTCTGTGTGTGTGTGTGTGTGTGTGTGTGTGTGTGTGTGTGTGTGTGTGTGTGTGTGTGTGTGTGTGTGTGTGTGTGTGTGTGTGTGTGTGTGTGTGTGTGTGTGTGTGTGTGTGTGTGTGTGTGTGTGTGTGTGTGTGTGTGTGTGTGTGCGTGCGTGCGTGCGTGCGTGCGTGCGTGCGTGCGTGCGTGTGTGTGTGTCTCTGTCTGTCTGTCTGTCTGTCTGTCTGTCTGGCCCTTCCTCTCTCTCTGTCTCTATGTGTCTCTCTCTCTCTCTCTCTGTTTCTGTGTGTGTGTGTGTGTGTGTGTGTGTGTGTGTGTGTGTGTCTCTGTCTGTCTGTCTGTCTGTCTGTCTGTCTGGCCCTTTCTCTCTCTCTCTCTCTCTCTCTCTCTCTCTCTCTCTCTCTCTCTCTCTCTCTCTCTCTCTGAAGATGTGTAGCCAAAGGGTGGGACTTTTTAAGATGTCCAAGTAAATAAAGTAACACACAAGAGGCAGTTCCTGTAGAAACTGCATGAGCTGAAAACACATATAACACATGTTTAGTAGAAAAAAACATTTGAGAGAAGTATTCCTTCAAATGTACAAAAGGTGTAGAGTAAATATCATTAACTATTGAGTAAATATTAATACTGCTTTAAAAGCATAATTGCATTGATCAGAAAAAGCATTTGAGTTGAAGTTAACTCAGGAAATATAAAATGTTTGAACGGAATGAGAGTTTGACTGGAACATAAGTAACTTTATAAGCAGAAATGAATGGAAGCATTTAAGCATTAACATTTTGACTTTACTTCATCCATTTAGGATACTTTCTACTCCACTATGGTACCACTACATGCTTCATTTGTAAATTATTAGATGCTGAGCTCATGAACCGTTAACCTTGCCAACGCCCCCCCCCCCCTTTTTTCCCCTCCCGCACGCGACTACAAAAAAACAGTAGGGGAGGGGACACGCGCTCTCTCTCTTTCTCTCTGTGTCTCTCGCTCTCTCTCTCTCTCTCTCTGTGTACCCCTCTCTCTCTCTCTGTGTACCTCTCTCTCTCTCTCTGTGTACCTCTCTCTCTCTCTCTCTCTCTCTCTCCAGGAGGACATTGAGGGGAAATGTGAAAGCTGAATTAATAATGAATAGTCTAAATAAAAACATATTGTATTGTATAGCATTTGAGGCGATGGAGCGCCTTCTAGTGGTAGCAGTGTGCAGGAGGGTTGATTACTGTTACTGTTACAGTAAAAGTATCAATACTGCAATGCAGAAATACTCTGTTCATACTCAGTATTGGTATCAAAATGTACTTAAAGTACCAAAAGTAGAAAGTACTCATTATGCAGAATGTCCCATTTCACTGCTTCAAATGTGTACAAAATCTTTTGAAAATAGCAGATCTGCGTCGCACCGTGATGCATTGTGAGCTTGTAGATCTGCTATTTTCAAATGTCCGAAATGTATATAGAGTTGAAGTGCGTAATGTATGTTTTGTAATAATCTAAATTAGTAATTAAAGTTTTCAAATAATTGGAAAATAAAGTAGAGTAAAAGTACAATATTTGCCTCTGAGATGTAGTAGAAGTAAAAGTACTGAAAATTGTAAATACTCCATTAAATTGTACTTGAGTAAATGTACTTAGTTACTTTACACCACTGCATCTCAGAGGCAAATATTGTACTTTTTTTTACTCCACTACAATTATTTCAAAACATTAGTTACAAGTTAGATTTAGATTACTCTATCATAATTACATGTCATTATTTTATGACACTAACTGAGAGGCAAAATATTCCAAACGTGGAGGAAATCTCCTTCCTGCAGAAATATGGAGGCAGCTAAAGAGGACTTAAAAGGTTTATTTTATTTGTTTTATTAGTATCAGTAGTACTATCATGTGGCATGGATGAAATCTGCTCAACAAATGACAATGTGAGCCGTCCATAATCACTAAAGCCATCTGAGACAATTCTCAGAAAATAAAAATAGATGTTTGTACAATTATCCCTGCTAGACAATACAAACGTGGGCTCACTGGGCTGTGTAACTTTATAACTACAATCAATCATAGTAGGATAATAGTAGGATAATTTAAAACAGTTCTGCTTTACCTTGAGTCTTAAAGCTGGATGTGCAGAACAGTCCCTTATTAACCCATTAAGACCTGAGGCCATTCTTAAAAATGTTTTATAAATCCTAACAGTTTTTTTGAAAAAAAAAAATAAATAAAAAATGTTTCAAGATTTTTTCAAAAATAGCAGATATACAAGCTCATGGCGCGGCAAACAAGGTAAATAGTCACATGGAAGTGCAGAGTGGTAAATATTTGCTTCTTTTACAATTTACAATGTAGGCATTTAGCAGACCCTCTTAATCCAGAGCGATTTACAAGCAAGGTAAACATAAGGTAATACATCAAATGTATAGAAAGAATCTGGGATCATAGGTAAACCAAGATCATCAGTCTAAACAGTATAATATAAAAAGACATCTATCTGTACATTGAAACTATACACACTATAGATGCCAGGTCTACAAATGAACCTGTAATCTGTATAAATAACATGCTAAATGACATGTTAACCTTTGCATAAGACTGCAAGGTTGTCAAGGCTACAGCAAGTGCTACAGGCTGAGGTGGGATTCTGAAGAGGTGAGTCTGCAGATTACTGCGGATGATTGGGAGTGAGTCTGCAGTTCTAACTGCAATGGGGAGTTCATTGCACAGTTTGGAACCAGAAGGGAGTAGAGTCTAGGAGCGTTGTCCAGGGTGTTAGAGAAGAGTCTAGGACGTGTGGAGCGTTGTCCAGGGTGTTTTAGAGAAAAGAGAAGAGTCTAGGACGTGTGGAGCGTTGTCCAGGGTGTTTTAGAGAAAAGAGAAGAGTCTAGGACGTGTGGAGCGTTGTCCAGGGTGTTTTAGAGAAAAGAGAATAGTCTAGGACGTGTGGAGCGTTGTCCAGGGTGTTTTAGAGAAAAGAGAAGAGTCTAGGACGTGTGGAGCGTTGTCCAGGGTGTTTTAGAGAAAAGAGAAGAGTCTAGGACGTGTGGAGCGTTGTCCAGGGTGTTTTAGAGAAAAGAGAAGAGTCTAGGACGTGTGGAGCGTTGTCCAGGGTGTTTTAGAGAAGAGAGAAGAGTCTAGGACGTGTGGAGCGTTGTCCAGGGTGTTTTAGAGAAGAGAGAAGAGTCTAGGACGTGTGGAGCGTTGTCCAGGGTGTTTTAGAGAAGAGAGAAGAGTCTAGGACGTGTGGAGCGTTGTCCAGGGTGTTTTAGAGAAGAGAGAAGAGTCTAGGACGCGTGGAGCGTTGTCCAGGGTGTTTTAGAGAAAAGAGAAGAGTCTAGGACGCGTGGAGCGTTGTCCAGGGTGTTTTAGAGAAAAGAGAAGAGTCTAGGACGCGTGGAGCGTTGTCCAGGGTGTTTTAGAGAAAAGAGAAGAGTCTAGGACGCGTGGAGCGTTGTCCAGGGTGTTTTAGAGAAAAGAGAAGAGTCTAGGACGCGTGGAGCGTTGTCCAGGGTGTTTTAGAGAAAAGAGAAGACTCTAGGACGCGTGGAGCGTTGTCCAGGGTGTTTTAGAGAAGAGAGAAGAGTCTAGGACGCGTGGAGCGTTGTCCAGGGTGTTTTAGAGAAGAGAGAAGAGTCTAGGACGCGTGGAGCGTTGTCCAGGGTGTTTTAGAGAAGAGAGAAGAGTCTAGGACGTGTGGAGCGTTGTCCAGGGTGTTTTAGAGAAGAGAGAAGAGTCTAGGACGTGTGGAGCGTTGTCCAGGGTGTTTTAGAGAAGAGAGAAGAGTCTAGGACGTGTGGAGCGTTGTCCAGAGTGTTTTAGAGAAGAGAGAAGAGTCTAGGACGCGTGGAGCGTTGTCCAGAGTGTTTTAGAGAAGAGAGAAGAGTCTAGGACGCGTGGAGCGTTGTCCAGGGTGTTTTAGAGAAGAGAGAGGAGTCTAGGACGCGTGGAGCGTTGTCCAGGGTGTTTTAGAGAAGAGAGAAGAGTCTAGGACGTGTGGAGCGTTGTCCAGGGTGTTTTAGAGAAGAGAGAAGAGTCTAGGACGTGTGGAGCGTTGTCCAGAGTGTTTTAGAGAAGAGAGAAGAGTCTAGGACGCGTGGAGCGTTGTCCAGAGTGTTTTAGAGAAGAGAGAAGAGTCTAGGACGTGTGGAGCGTTGTCCAGGGTGTTTTAGAGAAGAGAGAAGAGTCTAGGACGTGTGGAGCGTTGTCCAGGGTGTTTTAGAGAAGAGAGAAGAGTCTAGGACGTGTGGAGCGTTGTCCAGGGTGTTTTAGAGAAGGTTCTGACAGCTTCCCTGTGTTAGCTGATCTGAGTGAGCGGGAGGGCTTGTAGGGTTGGATCAGGATTCATACATCTGATTATGATGAAACTCATGGCAGTAACACATTTCTCATGATTCTGTCTAAACATGTGGACATGAGAAATGTGTAACTGCCTTGAGTTTCATCATAATCAGATGTATGTTGTTGACACAGCAGATGAATGAATCATTGTCCTCTCTATACCTACAGTCACAGTGAGGTGTAGATCTACACCTCTACAGTCACAGTGAGTGTAGATCTACACCTCTACAGTCACAGTGAGTGTAGATCTACACCTCTACAGTCACAGTGAGTGTAGATCTACACCTCTACAGTCACAGTGAGGTAGATCTAAACCTCTACAGTCACAGTGAGTGTAGATCTAAACCTCTACAGTCACAGTGAGTGTAGATCTAAACCTCTACAGTCACAGTGAGTGTAGATCTAAACCTCTACAGTCACAGTGAGTGTAGATCTAAACCTCTACAGTCACAGTGAGGTGTAGATCTACACCTCTACAGTCACAGTGAGGTGTAGATCTACACCTCTACAGTCACAGTGAGTGTAGATCTAAACCTCTACAGTCACAGTGAGTGTAGATCTAAACCTCTACAGTCACAGTGAGGTGTAGATCTAAACCTCTACAGTCACAGTGAGGTAGATCTAAACCTCTACAGTCACAGTGAGGTAGATCTAAACCTCTACAGTCACAGTGAGGTAGATCTAAACCTCTACAGTCACAGTGAGTGTAGATCTAAACCTCTACAGTCACAGTGAGGGTAGATCTAAACCTCTACAGTCACAGTGAGTGTAGATCTAAACCTCTACAGTCACAGTGAGTGTAGATCTAAACCTCTACAGTCACAGTGAGTGTAGATCTAAACCTCTACAGTCACAGTGAGTGTAGATCTAAACCTCTACAGTCACAGTGAGTGTAGATCTAAACCTCTACAGTCACAGTGAGGTAGATCTAAACCTCTACAGTCACAGTGAGGTGGTGCAGCACGGCTACAGCGTCGTAGCGGTCCATGTCCTGCAGCATGGAGGCCAGGTGTCCTACGGTCCAGTCAGGGTGCTTGGTGGTCAGTCCCTCCAGCAGGGCCTTCAGGGGGCTGCGGCTCTCCTTCATGGAGTAGCTGTATGTGATCCAGGTGGCCGGGTAGGAGCAGCGGGAGGCCAGGTGTCTGCTGCCCTTCACTCCTGGACTGTCCGGATCCAGCAGGATCACCAGCTCCTCCAGAACATCCAGGTTGTCCAGCACCGCCTGCAGAGGTTCTGCCTGGACTTGTGGACCTGGGAAGACAGGGGGGGTTCGGATCATACACTTGGTCGTACAGATATCTCAGCATGTAAAGCACCTTAGTGCAGCTTAAATTCACACATCAGACATGGTCAACGTGGAGATGACCATGCAGGGAACACGTGATCAGATGCACCCTGCTAGAAACATTACAGTTACTGAGCCCGACCCCATGAACAAGGGGAAATAAAATCCATATTGATGAAGCCAGCGGTGGATTACCGCACAGGCCTACTGGGCCCAGACCCAGGGGCCTACTGGGCCCAGACCCAGGGGCCTACTGGGCCCATGCAGACCCAGGGGCCCAAGAGCTCAGGAGGCTCCTAAAGCACGGCCCTTGCATGCATTGCCACTGTTGTCAACTTTGCATTTCAACGGTTTAGTCATTCATGTTAATAACAAAGGGATAGCCTATAAACATTCACTTTGTAGATGTTGCAAGAAACAAACCATCATGACAGGACTTTAGAGGGACAGGCAGTAAGTGTAAAACAGCTTTGGAAGCTGTACAATCCTGTTGAGGTGCAGGTGAGTTAAAGGGGCATGAAATCCCAGGCTGATTTTGTCGTTTGTTTCCATTTCAGGTTAAAAACTACAGCAGATTAAAAACAGTATTGACACGCCTAAAATCTAACGCACCCATTATTAATTTAATTAGCTGCAGCTGTGTTGCTGACATCACTGTGTACTATAAGGTCAGCCTTATGCAGCTGTGTTGCTGACATCACTGTGTACTAGAGAGAGAGTAGATAATACATCATGTTAAAGGTGATTGTGAACTCACTCAGAATGAGCTGGTTGTTGCTCTCAGGTTGATCCAAGCGACTGAACTCTCCATTGTTGTGAGACAATCCATTAGTGATGATAGAAGATCTGTGTCTGACTGTAAACCATGGAAGACATGAATAGGTTAATAATAGTCATCAATATTATTAATAATATTATTATTCAGGGGTTAAAGAACAATTCAGAAGATTAAAAAAGAAAGACGCCGTTCCACCGATTTGTGAAAGGTGGAAAGTGGGCGTGGCGGCGTGGGAATTCAACAGGGTTGTCTGTACAGTTGCTCAATGTTCTATTCAGATGTTTACTCATTGACCCATCACAATTTAAAGGAAAATGACTTTCCTGATGTTACTGTATTACAAGTGTCACTTCTCAGAGTGTGATGCAACATCCTCAGGAGGAGAAAATACATTCTAAAATGTAGAGTTAAGTACATTAACAAATGAAGTAATTATCACTTGGTTTGAAAAGTGTTCTGTGATTAAAATGTATTATTTGTATTAGGCTACTGCCCCCTACAGTATGTGTTTGTTTTCTCACCTTTAATTACCTTATGTAATCTACACATGATATAAAATGTTTATCTTGTCTTTGTTGACAAGATAAACACGATCTCTGGTGGCCATGGTGATGTAAACCAAAATAAAACAAACTAGGAAATGACTTAAAGGCTCTTTTTTTTCCATTTCCTGAAAAGTTAATATTTTGGACATAGTTGGTTTCTGCCCGACAACAGAGATATATTTTGTGATGTCACTATTCTACTGTACTACTGTACACACCACAGTATTACATTAAATCATACCCCATATAGCAGCATACATGTGTAAATAGGATGATAAATAATGTCCCTGATGAGTTGACATTGGGTCATTAAAACCGAGAAAGCATCTGTGTCATTTTAGATGTTGTTCAAAAGATAGCAGATCTACAAGCTCATAGCGCGTCACTTTGTGCCGTGCTATGAGCTTGTAGATCTGTTATCTTTGAAACATTGTGAATATTTGTGCAAATGTTTGAATATATACAGTATATATATTTTAAAGCGAACATTTTTAACTTAAATCTTTGCTTCTGGACTCGGGTCCCTGGAACAAAATGCTTTGAGCTGGGGGGTCCCTGGAACAAAATGCTTTGAGCTGGGGGGTCCGCGGCCAAATTACTACACATCATTTTGGGGCTCCATGACATGAAAAAGCAGCAGTGATATTATAGCAACATACGTCTTTAAGAAAACTGTTAGGATTTAAATCCTTCTTTTCTTTTCTTTTACATTTTAATATGTTTGTGCTCTCATATATACAGTGGTGGGTAATCAAGTACATGTACTTAAGTACAATTTTGAGGTATTTGTACTTTACTTGATTATTTCCAATATCCAATACTTTTACTTCTACTTCTGCCCTATTTTATACACAGGCTATTTACTTTTACTTTTACTTTTGGTACTTTAAGTACATTTTGATGCCGATACTTTTGTACTTTTACTCAAGTACATTTTGAATTCGGGACTTTTACTTGTAACAGAGTATTTTTATATTGCAGTATTGGTACTTTTACTTCAGTAAAGAATTTGAGTACTTTTTCCACCACTGAGTAATGTGCATGATTTATATATATATATCTATTTTTTTTCATGTACATTTTCTTACTTTGATTTTCTTTGACTATACATTTTATGACATGTTTATTTGTATATGTGTTTCATTATTATGTTCTAATAAAGGTAAAACTCAAATAAAGGTGTTGATCATAAAAAAGAAGAAGAGAAGTGTTAGGGTTAATAAGGCACTTTAACATGAACTGACGTTTAGAAGCAGAACGTCTGTTTCCTTTCCTTCTGATGACATATAGAGATATGAGACAGACTGCAACCACCGTCACCATGGAGACCACACAGCCAACTGCTATTTCCCCTGGAAGAAAAAAGGAAAAGAACAGCGATCATTGCTTTTGGTTAGATTGTGATGCATCGCTCTGAGACACATAAAACTACATTCTTCTATTACACTATAACAGGGCTGATGCAACTGTGATGATGCAGAGGGCCATTAAATTCACACAAAAATATACAAAATTCACACAAAAATAGCAGATCTATAAGCTCAAAACGCGTTTTGAGCTTGTAGATCTGCTATTTTTGAATTGGAATCCAGAAATAGTTTTTGCTTTTTTTTTTATTGGAATCCTGACAAGTAACATTTTTATTTAATTTCAAATGCATTTAGTTATACTTGTGTTTATGAACTTAAATACAAATACATTGGATATAAAAAAGACAACAGAATTGTAATACTAGTCATTAAGCTACTAATATAGTGAAGTAATTAAAGCGGGTCATGTTTGCATGTTTGGAATCATAACAGCTGAAATCAATAATATATCACTATTCTGATATTAACCTGCGGGCCACATTAAGGGAAGGTGGGGGGCCGCATGTGGCCCCCGGGCCGCCAGTTGCCCATGGATGGTTTAGCTGGTCAATTTTGAATGAGTGAGTTGTTTAAGTAAGAATCATGTATGCAGTTTGACCTCAGAAGCTTTTTGGAGTTGAGCCTTTGAAGTGTACTGTAGGCTATGTAAGAGATAAGACATGTGATATAACAATACACAGACCAGCTCAGTTTACAATACTGACAGAACAGCACAATCACATGGCACACATCAGTAGAACACATTGCATAATATACTGTATACACACATTAAAGCAAAATGACACTTTAGCTGTGTGTGTGTGTGTGTGTGTGTGTGTGTGCGTGCGTGCGTGCGTGCGTGCGTGCGTGCGTGCGTGCGTGCGTGCGTGCGTGCGTGCCTGACACTTTGAGAGCTGAGATATTTTTGGAATAGATTTTTTTGAGTAGCAGTGATATAACAGCTGATCCAGACATTAGAGAAGGAATCTCAGACATAAGAACTGTACTTACATGGCGCTCCTGTTGTCCTATAAGGATCAAAAAGAACATTTGCTTATTGTAACCAAGTAGGCTGATTAAAACCACTTACAGTAAGTAGGCTTATGGTAGCTGTCTATAGCTTAAAGGCCCAATGGCTTAAAATGAATGGACACGTGGTTTTACTGTGCATCAACGACTCTTAATAAGATGTGTAAAACTTACTCCATCATCACACAAGGGTGACGCTTTGCCAAAAAGTCTGAACTTCAAGTTAACGTCTCATTGCGATTCATGACGCGTTGTTCAGATTTATATTTTTAAGCAATATGTCTATTGTTTTTAAACTAAATGTAAATCAGTTCAAGCTACTTCGTCGTATTATGGAGTAAGTTTAGCCTATGATCATCATCTGATCAGCCCCCCAAAGAGACACTTTTGACCTATTTCCGAAATGGGTACAACATTTTCTTGTTTCCGAAATAGGTTAAAAAAAATACCTGTTTCCGGAGGTAAAAGGTTTAGTCCCAGAACTAAAGTGGGGGGAGAAGGAGGTCACCGATGGGGTCACATCTCTGCACAGTGTGTCAGTGGTTGTATTGCATGGACGTTGCTCTTCACGTCCAGGAGGACAGACGCTGCACGGCTGGCATTTAGTGAAGGATCCGTCGTTGAAGGTGGATGTGTTGTTTGGACATTGTCGACTGACGTTATCTCGTCTCCCTCCATCATCAGCGTAGCCACAGTTTGGGGTGAATTCATATCCTTAAAGAAAGAAAACACTACGTCAACAATAACATCAACAATGTGAAACATGCTTCTGCTACTACTAGTATTACTACTATGATTATGATTATGATTATGATTATGATGATTAAATCCTTTTTTAATAAAGAAGCCTCAGTAATATTACCTGGTTTTAGCAGCTTCTTGTTGCAGGGTACACACTTCTTAGCAGTCGCATCCCAGTGGGTTTCCAGATCATGTTTGCATTTTTCTGAGTAATCTGCCATATTCCTGTGTGTACAACAGCCAACCGTTCATATGTGATGAAACGCATGAACTGCTGAAAGGGTGTGTTTACAAGACGTACGCATGGGGACCTCCCCTATCTCTGTCTGTCTGTCTGTCTGTCTGTCTGTCTGTCTGTCTGTCTGTCTGTCTGTCTGTCTGTCTGTCTGCCTTACAGACATACTGTACTATGGATCTGTACCATATGTTTACATTCTGTAATACTTTCTTGTAGTAACTAGCAGTGGTGTAAAGTAACTAAGTACAAAATGTTTAGGTATTTGTACTTTACTTGAGTATTTCCAATTTCCATTACTTCTACTTCACTACATCTCAGAGGCAAATATAGTACTTTTACTCCACTACAATCATTTGAAAACTTGAGTTACTAGTTACTTTTCAGATATAAATTATGATATTATGAAACATACATTATTTTATACCTAGGCTATTTGAAAATAGCAGATCTACAAGCTCACAACGTGTCGCATCGCGACGCGTTGTGAGCTTCTAGATCTGCTATTTTCAAACATTTTAGTACTTTTATTTTTTGTACTTTAAGTACATTTTGATGCCAATACTTTTGTACTTTTACATTTTGAATTCTGGACTTTTACTCGTAATGGAGTATTTCTACATTGCAGCATTGGTACTTTTACCTAAGTAAAGAATTTGCGTACTTTTCCCACCACTGGTAATTAGGCTAACACATAGCTGTCCTGGCTCAGCATGTAGAGATTCATATTTTCATATACCAGCAGCTGAAAGCTACTATATGTGGACGTGCTTCCGTTGTGGGCAGAATAAACCCCCCACCCCCCACATCCACACATCCTACTAACTACGCTCTACGCTCCATGATGTCATGGTTTACTAGAGATAGACGGCGTCTACACAAATGTCACTTCTGGTGAAATTCTAAGTAAGAGCATTTCACTCATTAAAAAAAAAGAAAAAGCCACTGCCTTTTTACATACATATGTTTTTAACGGTTTACAAAACTCATGTTTGAGGTGGATGTATATATATTCTGGACCAGAGCTTTGCCTTTTGAGCAGAGATAAGTTGTTGGGAGAAATACCAATAACTTCAAACCATCCACACAGCCCCCCCCTCCCCCCACTCTCTTCCTTTCAGTCTCTCTCTCTCTCTCTCTCAGTTTAACATGTATCCTGTGTAGCATGCAGTTTAACATGTAACCTGTGCACATATAGGATCCAACCAGTGCGTGAGCACCTGCCTGTTTGCTTTCACAGGAGCAATTGCCCTTCTCTTATTGTGTCCGCCAGGCCGAAAGGCATGGCGAGAGAGTATGTTTTACCCCCTGTCGGTCCGTCCGTGTGTCCGTTCGTGTGTCATTCTGTCTGTGTACAGCTAATCTCCGGCACCGTTGGCTTGATCGCAGCGAAACTGTGCACACACACTCCCTGGATGCCACAGCCGAACCTCTGCCCCAAATTTTTCACCTGGGCCTTTTATAGCGCCACCAGGAGGCCGCTTTGTGCAAAACATATTTTTTGACAGTACTCCTACAGATTTTGTCAAAAAATCATGCAAATCGGTACACAGTATCTCTATAGTCATTAAACGAAACGGGTCATTCAGATTTTTCATATTCCATTCTGATTGGCTAAAAATGGCTTCCAAAGTTTGTAGGAGTGCTCCGTTTTGAACAAAATGCCTCAAATCATGAACACAGCATGCAATTTCCGTGATTTTTTGCACACACATTCCCATTAGGCCGAGGGAGAAATGACACTTGACATTTTTCACATCAGCCTCATGGTGGCGCTATAACAGGCCGATTTGTGTTTTTACCTCTAACTGCACGGATCTGTGTAACACTTTATATGCGCACTTCCTAGAGGTCAAGGAACAACCTTTGCCCTGCATATTTCACATCTGCCTGTTATTGCGCCACCAGGAGGCCGACTTATGTAAAACACATTTTTTTATATTACCCCTTCCGATGTTATCCAAATTTCACGCGAATCGGTAAACATGATGTCTATAGTCATGTCAGACACATCAGACACATCAAGACGGATGTGTCTGATATTTCATATTCCATCCTAATTGGCTAACATTGGCTTCCAAAATTTGCAGGATTTGTTTACAACAAAATGCCTCAAATCATGCACACAGCGTGCGATTTCCGTACATTTTTACACACACATTCCCACTTGGCCGAGGAAGAAATGCCACCCTTTTCACATTGGCTTGTTATAGCGCCACCAGCAGGTCTAATTTAATAAAACACATTTTTGCAGCTGGCAAACCACAGGGAGATGCCGTAGGTCAGCACTGACTCCATGGGACAACGGTAAAGAAGACACTAACAGATTCTCACATAAGTTGATTTTCCTCAGTACCCAGAAAATACAGTCTCTGTGGACCTTTTTTCAGAAGTGAAGTCATGCCCAGGAACCTAAAAGTTTGAGACCCTCTCCACCTCCTCTCCATGTCCATTATATATTGAAATTCTTTATTAGGAATAACCTCTTGAGATGCAGCATCTAGTTTTGGAGGTTTTCTAAACATTTTAATTTTCTAAAATAAAAAATACAAAAATAGTTTGGAGGTTTTGGTAATTTTTTAGGTGGTCTTAAAGACTGCAGTAAAATATAGTGTAAACACACAATACATTTATCATAAAACTGAAGAAACAAAATTATGTAGATACAGGCTGAAAGTCCTTTTTGCTCATAGAACCCTGGCCTGCAGGCCGACAGCCTTTACACCTCCTCCCTATAAGTAGTCTCATCGCTACACATAATGTAGGGGGGGTCCCTGCTTCATCTCTCTCTCTCAGCTAAGGGGTCCCTGGCCTGAAAAACATTGAAATATATATGTAAATACATACTGTACTGGCTCATTGTTACACTGTAACTCCAGAGTACTAACGCGGTATGCTGTGGACAGTAATCTAAAGTTTTAACGGTGTGGGAACATAACTGTGTGTTGTTTTATTACGAACAAATGAAGTAATCTCCAAGCACTCATAACACACTGTGTGGGTCTCTCTGTAATGAGCCTCTTTAAGGCTGTAATAGATGTGTGGAATGATATGGTCTGCTTACTCCAAGACTAAAGACACACCAACAGTTGTTACAGTGTGTGTGTGTGTGTGTGTGTGTGTGTGTGTGTGTGTGTGTGTGTGTGTGTGTGTGTGTGTGTGTGTGTGTGTGTGTGTGTGTGTGTGTGTGTGTGTGTGTGTGTGTGTGTGTGTGTGTGTGTGTGTGTGTGTGCGCGCGCGCATGTGTGTAAATTCTTTCCTATCTTGCTTTCCTGACTCTCCATCTCCCATAACGTTACACCATGCTGTGGCTCCAGTGACCACAGGTATCATATGGAGGGTTTGATTTAGTTTTAGTTTCAGTTGTTCTGGTTTTCTTGGTTTACAAGAAACGTCTGGATTTAGAAACTAAAAGAGGTATGATGTAATAACACATGACATCACATTGTAAAGGTGGGGAAAAAACTAAAGAAAGAATTTAGAAAAAGTGTTCCTCGGAGCACATGTCTCCGCCAGGTCAGGTACGTTATTTTGGCCTCCTGGTGGCGCTATAATAGGCCAATGTGAAAAGGGTGCCATTTGTTCTTAGGTCTTTCACGGCAATCGGACACTGCATTCATGATTTGAGGCATTTTGCTCCAAAAATGTGTTTTGATAAGATTAGACCTGCTGGTGGCGCTATAACAGGCCAATGTGTGAAGGGTGGTATTTCTTCCTCGGCCTAGTGGGAATGTGCGTGTGACATTTCACGGAAATCGCAAGCTGTGTGTAGACTTTGAGGCTTTTTGTTCAAAACGGACCAATCCTGCAAACTTTGGAAGCCAACCTTAGGAAATGAGGATGGAATATGGGAAGTCGGACAGATCCGTGTTGATCACATGACTATAGAGATACTGTGTACCGATTTGCGTGACGTTTAGATCAAATGTGTAGGAGTACTATAAAAAAATGGGTTTTGCACAAATCGGCCTCCTGGTGGCGCTATAACGGGCCCATGTGAAAGTTTTGGGGCAGAGGTTCTGAATTGGCATCCAGGGAATGTGTGTGCACAGTTTGGGAGCGACCGGGCCAACGGTGCCGGAGATTAGCTGGTGACAGACGGACGGACACACGGACGGACGGACACACGGACGGACGGACGGACGAACGGACAGGGGGTAAAACATACTCTCTCGCCATGCCTTCGGCCTGGCGGAGACGATGAAGATTTGAAAGAAGATGTTTCAGACAGTTTTGCATTATTTTAGTTTTGATTTTGTTTTCATTAAAAAAAATACAATATAACTCTTCTATTGAGACATTTAGATCGTGTCAAAGGTCAATTTATCCCCCGAGCAAGCAGGCAGTCTCTATTAGCTCAATGGTAAACATTGCAGCACTTGCACAGGAAACTGGGTTCAAATCCGGGGTAGAATAAGGATAATTCCTTAACAGGTCGTTCATAAAAGTCCTTGCGGTCTTGTTTCCAATGAGAACCTGTGAGCAATTAGGGGTTAAGAGTCTTGCTCAGGGACAAATTTCATTTCATCGACACATATGCTGACCTGGCCTGGAATTGAACCTGGGGCAACCAGGGCCTCTGGCTCCCTAGGCGGGCTCACTAATCACTCAGCTATGGCCGCCCCGACAAGAGGAAAGTTAAATACTGCAGCTTTAATTAAAATGTTGTTTACCTTTTAGTTTTAGTTTTAGTTTTAGTTTTAGTTTTAGTTTTAGTTTTAGTTTTAGTTTTAGTTTGCGTCTCAGTTTCAGTGAAACTATACAGTAAGAACCCTGTTTGTTCTAGAGCTGTTCTGTTCAGACAGTCTTTCCAAGGAATGAGCTGTTTGTGGAACCAAACCCAAACCAAACCCCAGCAGGCTGTTCTAATGAAGAACACATGTCATTGTGGGCCAGAAACCTTGTATCTCCATATCTCTGTATCTCCATAATCTCTTTTCATAAATCAACGCCCTACCTCGTGGTAAAACAGCGTCGCATAAACATTTGCAAAAATAGCCGATCTACAAGCTAACGACGCACTGTTAGGGCGCGCTCCCACCGCACTTTTATTTTACCTCTGGGGTGGAATCTGCCAATGCTTTGTCAATGCAAATGCGTGGATTCTTGGAAAAAAATCTGCAAGACCATGAATCCACACATTTGCATTGAAAAGCATTGGCAGATTCCGCCCCCAGAGGTAAAATAAAAGTGCGGTGGGAGCGCGCCCTTTAATAGCTCATTTTTTTTGTTGTTGCTATGTTTGAAAAACTTTGCAAATGAAAGTGAAAGTGAAAGTGGTTCAGTGCGTTTGAATCAACGTAAAGTATTAACAAGAGATTTGTTTTATTATTATTTTTTTTACCATTCCTGAAAAGTAACAGTTGTGGAAATGATATTGTACTGTGCAAGGTTTAAACCCGACAGCAACAAATCACTTTAATCAGTCCTAACAGTCCTAATCATTCCCAGCTGTACTCTGTACTTCCCGGAAAGCATATTTCACTACCAAGACCTCAGAAGACCTTTGCCTTTGTGAATGAACACTCAGTGTATTAGTAAAACCACACCCCTGAGTCATATAGAAATTCCCATTCAAAAAATCCCATTGAGGTTTTTTCTTTTTCTTTCTTTTTTCACTTACACTCATACAATAAAAAAAGATTCCGGGCATTCTGGCCACAAGGTAACTCTATTAATGATATATTTAGTCATATTTGATACAGGCTGTGATTTTTAGGCATGCTTGTATTTCCATCCTCTGTCGATAAATGAATACTTTTACAGAGTCAGTTAATGCTTGGTCAGTGACCTACTTAAAGCACGTTTTAAACACAGTTTCTTATATTAATGTTATTGTGTCTTCCTCTCTCTCCCTCTCTGGGTGAAATGGAGCTCGACAGTGACCACAGATTAATTTGATTGGCTCAGCAGCAGATTTGAACTGGCAACACAGTATGTGTTTCTGGCAGTGTTGCCATGTCCGCTTATTATAAGCGACTTAACTTTTTTTCTGTAAAGTTGCTTGTACATATTGGTAGTTGTGAGTTGCTTATTTGGGCTTGCTTCCAAATTTTTGTTCTCAAATATTTGCATGTCATGGACCCCCAAATCAAAATGTATTTGTCCCTATACCCCCATCTGAAAATATATTGTGCCAGGGAGCCCCATACCAGATTTGTGTTAAAATATCTTCCAAATATTCCACATTTTATTTCAGTATTTTTGAGGCACGTTGTGCCAGAGATGATTGGCTTAATATGCAACATTGTTTTTTCACTCAACATATAGTATTAGTGGATATCTGCACCCATGGAGCCAGTTTTCTAGCATTCATGGGGACTCGTCAAAGGAGAGAAAGATTCTCATAAAACGCACAAAGCGCCTCCTTCCATTTCACTGAACAATTAGGACCCTGGAAACCATACGTTCCCTAAAATACGAGCCCTGTCATCCAGATGTTATCTTTCATGGGTATCACACATCCAGATGTTAACGTGCAGGAGTGTAATCTGGGGAGTCTCACAGGATGTGAGCCACTTCATTGAATTGAAATCTCCTCAAATATGTTACGAATGGATTTCTTTAATAGTTTACTGCAGTGGTTCTCAAACTTTTTCATGTCAAGGACCCCCAAATTGACACTTATTAGCTCGCGGACCCCCATTCCAAAAGATATGCCAGGGACCCCCATAAGAGACGTTTTTTTTACGGCTCTAGCAGTGATTCTCAACCATTTAATTGACCCCCAGTTTGACATGCATTAGGGCTACAGACCCCCATTTAATGGCATGTCTATCACTTGGACCGCAATTTAACTCTGAGAGTGTACAAATGGAACCAAATGGACCCTAACGGGTCCATTTGGTTCCATTTGTACACTCTCAGAGTTACAGACCCATAAGGGTCCATTTGGTTCCTAACTACTGTATCCATCATTTAGCTGGGGACCCCCTGGAACTCTCTCAAGGACCCCTGGGGGTCCCCGGACCCCACTTTGAGAACCAATGGTTTACTGTATCAGACCAGCTATGATTCAGCGAGACATTAATGGCGTGGAGCGAGTGGCTACAAATGCTTGATCCCCGTCTTCCAAATGACCGACACATCTGACTCACTAGACGTTGTAAATGACTTGAGGGTGACTAACAGTGTTGATTTTGGCAGCAAATTTTGATTTAGTTTTAGTCATAGTATTTTGAATGACATTCCATTAGTTTTAGTCATATTTTGGTCTTCTGAAATGTTTAGTCGACTAAATATCATAAGATTATAGTCGACTAAATCTACAGTTGATTTAGTCGACAAAAACATATTTTGCCGGTGCCTTGATGGCGTCGTAATGATAATTAATAATTATATTATATTATATTATATTATATTATATCATATTAAATTGTGTTCTGTACGTATATTTTGATGCCAATGCTTTATACTTTTAAGTAACCCTTTGAATATGTTTACTTACGTAAAAAAAAAGAAAAGAAGTGAGAACATGCATACATACATACAGTACATACATAGCCTGGTTCCAGACCATAGATCAGGCTAGTATATACATACTACATGCATGCAATAATAATACAAGCATAAAGAATCAATAGTATATTTAGTTACAGAAAACAGTCACAATCATCCATAATTCGGCTCTAAAGCATGGCCCTGTTTAATAAAAAAATATCTGTTACATCAGGAGTAATATTATAGGATATCACACATAATGACCATGTCCTTCCTTTACAATCATTTACATAATTAAATACGAATAATTTATCATGAATTAGCTGCCATGAAAGTCACATCTCTGTAGACAAAAAGCTACCGCACACACTTATACATTGCTTTATAGTGCCCTCTTGTGGACATAATATGAACATTCAATATGGTCACCTGCTTAACCCTTTAAGACCTGAGGCAATTCTTTAAAAAAATCTAAATCCTAACAGTTTTTGGAAAAAAATCTTAAATTTTCTTTTTCAAGATTTTTCAAAAATAGCAGATCTACAAGCTCATAGCGCGGCACTCGGTGCCGCGCTATGAGCTTATATATCTGCTATTTTTGAATAGCCAAAGAAATCTAAAGTGACACAGATACGTTCCAGGTATCAATGGGTAGGAAAAGTGCTCCTCGGAGCACAGGTCTCCGCCAGGTCAGGTAGGTTTTAGTGGCCTCCTGGTGGCGCTATAATAGGCCAATGTGAAAAGGGTGCCATTTCTTCTTAGGCCTTGCACGGCAATCAGACACTGCATTCATGATTTGAGGCATTTTGTTCAAAAAAATGTTTTTTTGTTAAATTAGACCTGCTGGTGGCGCTCTAACAGGCAAATGTTAAAAGGGTGGCATTTGTTCCTCAACATAGTGTGAATGTGTGTGCAAAGTTTGACCACAATCGGACGCTGCGTTCATGATGTGCAGCATTTTGTTCAAAACGGGCCACTCCTGCAAACTTTAGATGTGAATTTTAGCCAATCGGGATGGAATATGAAACATTAAACGGATCCGTCTTGATCACATGACTATAGAGATCATGTGTACCGATTTGCGTGAAATTTTGATAAAATGGGAAGGAGTAATGTAAAGAAATATGTTTTACATAAGAAGGCAGATAAAAGGCAGATGTGAAAAATGCAGGGCAAAGGTTTTTCCTTGGCCTCTAGGGAGTGCGCATACAAAGTTTTACACAGATTGGTGCAGTTATAGGTAAAAACTCGAATCGGGCTGTTATAGCGCCACCATGAGGCTGATTAGAAAAATCTCAAGTGGTATTTCTTCCTCGGCATAGTGGGAATTTGCATGCAAAGTTTCACGGAAATTACATGCTGTGTTCATAATTTGAGGCATTTTGTTCAAAACGGAGTAGTCCTGCAAACTTTGGAAGCCATTTTTAGCCAATCAGGATGGAATATGAAAAATCTGAAAGGAAAAACCTGTTTCGTTTAATGACTATAGAGATACTGTGTACCGATTTGCGTGAGGTTTGGACAAAATCTGTAGGAGTACTGTGAAAAAATGTGTTTAGCAAAAAGCGGCCTCCTGGTGGCGCTATAACAGGGCCATGTGAAAAAATTGGGGCAGAGGTTCTGAATTGGCATCCAGGGAGTGTGTGTGCTAGCTGTCCACAG